>NC_056732.1:598281308-598446308 GCF_019279795.1 Protopterus annectens
TCTAAAAACCAGAAAACTAAAATTTAAAACCCACAAATGTGGATCTTATTTAAATTGTTAATGTACAATGCAAGGGAATGATAGGCTGAAGACAGCATGGCCACCGAGTAGAGGTTGCTAAGGGGAGAAGCTCAGTCTAAGAGATGTAACCAAGCATTAGTAGGCAATCCTATGCAAAGGAGGGTTAGGATAGTGAATCGCAAGTTTACATAGCAAATGAGCACAGTCAGTGGAGTGTAGGAGTAGGATAAGGGGAGTAACAGAGTAGAAGATAGGTGACATCACGAGTGGGGTATGTATGAAAGAAGTGAAGCTCATTGGAGCAGAGTGGCATGTGTCAGCTGTCATTTACACATCATGGAAAGAGGTGTGTCAACAGGTAGGCTAGGTAAAGGCAAGAAATGGAAGGTGTATGCCGTGGATAACACCAAAGTTTCTTGCTGAGCGGGTATGCGCGTGTGCGCCTGTAAACCCGAGTAAGACAGAGTGCGCGCGTGTAAGCGTGAGTGCACGTGTTTAAGCCAGAGTAAACATGTATAAGGCTGTTTAAAGAGTTGTAAGCACATTTGCGCTGGTGTGCACACGTTCTAACCCAAATAAGCAAGTTTTAGTCCATGTAAGCATGTGTGCACGCGTGTGAGCTGCTGTGAGCGTGTTTCCGCTTGTGTGTGCGGCGCTGCCCCCCGAGGAAACAGAAAGGAAAAAGGAAGCACAAAAAATAGTAGGAAGCTACCAGGGAGTACTAGCAGAACTAGCAGGTGAAAACAATCAGAATCAGGCAATTACACAGGCAGTACACTAGCTCAGCCCAGCCTAGCACTTAAAACTCTGCAAACAACAGTCCATTATGTTTCTCACAACAGACACTGCAGTAAGCTAATAGAAGTGAAAACTGAAAAAGCTTTACTGAGACAAAGAAATGTTAGGGGCTGCTGTTATAAGGCGACATATGCAACATGCTGAGGGTGGTGACAATGGAAATGCTGCCGGACAACCCACAGTGAGGAGACGGAGAAGAGTGTACAGGCCCAGGGTAACCTACCAGGCGCTACATGAGCTGTAGATAGTGGAGCGCTATAGAGTGGACAGAGACCTCATGCAGCAAATTGTTGAGCTGTGCAGGCCACGCCTCACACACAGAACCAACAGAGGGGAACCCATCCCAGTGGAAACCAAGGTATGTGTTGGCCTAAGAATATTTGCAACAGGTACCTTCCAGAGACAAACCGGTGATATGATGGGGATATCACAGGCATCAGCATCCAGGGTACTGCATCAGTTCCTGGATGCCATGCCAGCACATGTCGGTGATCATGTATATTTCCCCAATTCCCATGAGGTATTGGCCAGCAATATGTGTCTCTTCCAGCAAAGAGCGGAATACCCTGAGGTAGTGGGTACAATAGACTGCATGCACATATGCATCAAAGCACCAGCCGGCAAGCGGGGTAGGGTCTACTTCAACCATAAGGGCTTCCCCTCCATCAACTGCCAGATCAATTGAGATGCCCAGGGCATAATACTGAATGTGTGTGCTGGCTGCCCTGGAAGCTACCATGATTCCCATATCTGGCATCTGACGCAGCTGTACCAGACATTTGCCAATGGGGACATCCCACATGGTCACCTAGTGGGGGATGTTGGCTATGCACTGGAGCCGTGGCTGATGACACCCATCAGAAACGCACACACACTTGAACAGGAACGCCATAATGAGGAACACGCACACACATGTAATATAATCGAGCATGTGTTTGGGCTGCTCACGGTTCCGGTGCCTGGACACATCTGGTGGAGTCTTGCTGTACTCGCCAACTACATGTACCCAAATTTTCATGGTATGTGCTATGCTACATAATATGATCCTGCTAAAACAGCTGCAGCAGGACCAGCATAGGCCTGGGCCAAACAGCCCCCCACCATCGCCAAGGCCATCACAGGCAGAGCGTGACTTGGAGGAAGAACAACCTGAGCCTGCCCCAGTAAGCAGAAGGAGGCGTGCCCAGTATGCTTTGACATGGCAAAGAGCCAACACATAGCACATACACTGGCTCAGTAGGAACTCTGGAAATGATACCTCTCTCTGACTTGCACATATAGTAAAAGGGATGCCTAAGTTGACACTACCTGCTTTCAAACATGTACAGGGAGTGTAGTATGTGCGCCCAACATAGGCAGCCCTGCAGCACCACCTGAGGCATGATTGCCACGTGTTAAGCAAAATAAAGCAGTGCTAAATAGCTTTTACCACCATGTAGTATATGCAAACAAAATCGCACACACCAACTAGCACAACTGTGGTCAATGTTGAGTAATATTGGGCAACGTCCAGCAATGTTGGTAAATATTGAGCAATGTCGGACAAGCCTGTTCTAAGTAGGGCATAGCTGAACAAAAACCAACATGCTCATATTTGCTTAACTGGCCCTTAAGCAGTCTGGTCTGCTCAGTATGAAAATATAAAGCAGTGATGGGCCTCAAACCCAGGATACTGTGCACTATAGTTAAAGTACTGAACCACTAAACCATGACAGTGTTTCAGTGGTCAGCCTGTATGAAGGAATGTTGATAAGTCTATGCAAAGTATCTCATGGAAACCCTGCAGGCACAGCATAATCCCTGTCGAGTTATGACACAAAGGTGAGTCCTGCAGTAAGAACAGAACCTGACTTCCAGCACACACAGTATAAATGTTAATATTGGTCATGTTCACACACATCAACAAATGTAGTGGACCTCAGATAGCAACATACTGAAAGGTCACACTGAGCATGCTCACTCACTTGAATAAATGACACAAATGGAAAGCCTGGACTGGGCATGCTCACACACTTAGGCCATGTCTGAGTACAGCAGTGGGCCACACATATCTGGCAGTTGCATGTGTTAACCCAGGAACCTCTCTCTATCCAGCAATCTGCCCTGTGCACACAGTTATATGACAACAGACACATATATAATATAGTGGAACCCTGTCATAATCAAATATGTTCTGCAGATACCTAAGTTGTTCATAGAAACTGGTAAAGCAAAGACGACAAAGACCTGCAAACAGTATCATCAATAAACATTGTGCATCCTGAACATTAGCATAGGTTCAGAGGTCGATACTAGGCTATCTTCCCTAGGGCATGTACAAGCCTAGCCAGAGTGTGTTTGGCATTCACAACCCTGTCAGATTACTACACTGTGCGTGTGAATAGTAGGTCACACAGGATAACCCATGTACGTTTAGGCTAGTGTGCCTCTGTCTAGCAGGGGCACAGAAGATATCCCAGGGGTAAACATACAATCACCCATACAGTCGTCAAGATGTCTCCTGTAGGTGGTCAGTGGGTGGCTCTCCTATGTGAAACTGGGATTACAATCCGGAGTGAATGGAGCCTCTGGGATAAGAATCTGTCCCTCCAGCATGTCCTATTAACATTTGTGCTGAGGTATATGTCCCTGGAGTGTGTAGCTCCAAGGGAGTCGATATCCTGAGGTGGAGCATGTCCAGTAATTCTGGGTTGGGTATATCTGTAAACAACAGGTGCACATCATATCCAAGTAGATGGTAAGCGACTGAGTAGAGCTGGAGTTACTGCATCCGAACTGTGCAGGGCATCCGTGTGAGTCCCTAGATCTGCTTGGTGAGGAACTTCTCTGGCCAGTACAGTTGCTGCAGGTGTCGGGTAAGGTACACCTCAAATGTGGCATTGTAACCAAGCATGGTTGTGATGAGTATAGGGGCACAATGACCTCACTCGATCTAGATGTGAAACCATATGGGATAAGGTGGCCTATATAGAAGGTCTGTCCAACCACTTTGTCAACGTGATTGTCAAAGGTGACAGTATGAACAAGTCATGTCCCCAAACCCCTAACAACTTCTACCGTATGTAATGGAGTACTACCTATGTGGTAATGTGTGGGCATGTTGTTATTCCCAAAGGGGATGACTATGCAACTAATGGCATTTAGCTGTAGGCCATGGCTCAGGCACCAGTCATCCATCTCTGTGAGATCCTGTTTGAGTATGCATGTGGCAGCTGGAATGTTGATTATGGCACCCAGTTTGCAGTCAAGTGTGAACATGGTCAGCCATATTCCCCCTGTGGTAGCCTGTACGTCAGACAAATATATACTGAACAAGAGAGGTCCCAGGACCGAGCCATGTGGGATGCCACGTGTAACTGGTGTATAGTCAGATATGGCACCTGCAATTCTGACTATGTGGGTGCTATCCCTGATCCAGGTAGAAATCCATCGAGTGAGATATGTGTCCATATCGACGCTGGTGAGCCTATGCATAATGGCCCAGTGGGTTATTGTGTTGAAGGGTTTTGCAAGGTTCGGGTAGGCTGTGTGGACAACTGTCCCTATGTCAATGGACTCGTTAACCGTTTAAGGAATGCAAACAGGTTCAAGAGGCAAGATCTGCCCACAACAACGCTGAAATGTGTAGGACACAGTGTATGTAAGTTCCCGATGTTTATGTGCATGAGTCCCATGACAATACGCTCCATAGCTTTGCAGAACAGGCTAGTTAGGCTTATAGGGCAATATTATCTGTGGTCCGTTGTGGCACCAACTCTGTGGAGTGGGACCACTGTTGCTGTATGCCATTCCTTGCGTACATATCCTGTGGTAACTCCGATATTGAACAGTGATGTAATGTGAGGGTTACGTCTATCATGAAGCTCGTGTAAGATGCAGGCTGGGACACCATCTGGTCCCATTGATGCTGTGATGTACTCTTTGGGGAGGGCAGCACTCACCTGTTACTGTGTGATGTCACGGAGGTTACACTCTGTTGGGATGGATAGTTGCTCCTTAGGGGGGATGGGGGGAGACATCTGCACTGAACCTGTTTGCCAGGATGTTGGCAATGCCAGTGGGATCAGGGTAAGTTTAGTCAATATGCAGTAACTCACAGCATATCAGTGAGTGTCCACCCAGGTTCCTGACATAACTGAAGAAGGCTGTGTGATAGTCCTACATGTCTGGTGCAATTGTCCAGTAGAAGCAGCCCTTAGAAAAGTTCATGAGTGATCGTAGCTGTCTGCTAGTACAGATCACAGATGCCTTCCCTGTCTGGGATTGTGCTCTATCATGTAGTAGCTTCCTCCTGATGTTGTACAGCTTATTAATGGCTGGGGTCTACCAAACAGGTCCCCTGCCATTGGAGGAGTGAGTCCTGTTGTTATTTGGGATAGCACAATCCATGCAGTCCACTAGGTGTCCATAGAATGTGTATGTAAAGGATTCAGCAGTCTGAGCCATATTTGCCACTGTCTCAGGGTCTCTGAAGGATACCACCTTGCTTTGGTGAAGTGAGACGTTGGCTCATGAGAAGTTCACCAAGATTACCCAGGATGGGTGTGTGGAGGGTATATGTATGTCCAGTGAGATACATGTATGTTCTGACCTTACCAATGAGGGGTATATCACTGGTGTGGAACAGAGACTCCCCATGTTGGTGATGATCAGATCCAATATCTATTCCCCCTTGTGGCTGTGCTGACTGGTTGTGCCATAGCATATGAGTCTACATATTGTAGTGACTTTTGGGCGAGGGTGTTGGGGCTTGAGTACTATCCCCAGTCAATATTTGTGTATTTGAAGTCACCCAATATAATGGTGTTTGTGGAGACCTTCATATTCTCCATAGTTCCCATGAAAGGGGAGTGTGGTTCCTGAGTTTGGGAGGGTGGTCAGTAGCATGCAACAAACTGAAAGGCAGTTTTGCACAATGGTAGTTGTATATGTGTGGTCTGTGATGCTTTGTGCAGTGCTACTAACCCGGAGGTGTGTGTATCTGTGATGTATATGGATACTCCCCCTAGGCGTGTTGTCTGTTCCAAGTCTTGTGGTCAGAAAGCATGGTATGAAACATAACCTGGTAGTGCTGGTGTGCATAAGTGAGCCTGAGCTAGGCATCTGTTAGTGCACAGATATCACTATCCTCCATACTGAGGAGAGTCCTGAGTGGCCACAATATGAGGGTAACACATCTGGTGTTGAGCAGGATTACCCTTAGTTTCATTTAACCTGTAATGTCTATGGAGGTGGGTTTGTCTTTTGAGCCCTGCTTAAAAAAGGCACTATGGTGGTAGCAAGATCCTTAGCCAGCATTTGAAAGTCCAAGGGTGACAGGTGTAAGCTGTCCATAGTGAAGCTACGTGGCATGTCGAGCATGTCACCACAGGCTGACAGACACTGTATCCCCTATGAATGACACCAATTTGTTAGCCAACTGTTAAACATGATATGTTTGTCTGTATACTGTGACATCATAATTGGTGGGTGTAAGATGCTAGACAAGGTCAGGGTCATACTGGCCTGGGCTACATGATCAGAGTGTTCCTCCATGTATCATGTCATGTGGTCCAGTGAGGAACGTCTGAGGTTTTATGCACCAGCATGGACAATGATGGTTCCAGTCCTGTACTTGCTTTGGAGTGACCTGACTGCCTGTGTTATGTGGCAGATCCTGGCACCCGACAGACAGCCCAAAGTGACTATTCCCTTGTTTGGGCTGGTGAGTGGTATGTCAGTGTGTCTGACAATAAGTGTTGCCTATTACAAGTGTATTAGGTGTGTTGTTTAGCCCGAAGGGCAGTGACTGTGTGGCACACTGTCATTGCGAACTATATGATATGTGGGTATTGTAGTGGGGTAGCAGTTGTGTGTGTGTCTGCTTTGGAGGTCTCTGCTGCTTAGGCAGAGTTCATTTACAGCATCCGAGTATGTCTATGTGTGATAATGTGGTTTGAGTGCTGTCGCTAGAGGATATGTGAGACTGATATGTAGTGTGTGTGGTTACCTTCACCACCTGATAGGCTGTGCCAGTCATGGGTCAAGAGAGTTCAGCTCCCTGTATGTCTATATAGGTGCATCTCACACATATATCTGAGTTTGTCGGGAGGTGGAGAGGGTTGTCTGTGTACATGAGGCAGATGTGACATTGTGTCAATATCACAATATCCACCACTGGACTGAAGAGTACACACAAAACCGACCCCTGGACATGCCAGGATATTATGATGACATGCTCTGTAGCCTGATCACAAAGGATCAGTAAGGTGTTAAGTGTGTAAAAGAGTATAACAGGGATTAGTGCTCAGGTTCATTGGTGTTTTGTAAAGAGTAGCTGAGAAGAAGTCCAGATTGAATCATGACACCTCCTTCAGCTATGTCATAAATAGCAATGCACACCCATATATGTCCTGAGTCAGGGCCAACTGTACCTGACTGACAATGCCGACATCCTGACAGACAGGCCCATATATACATACCCACCTCCCACTGACGATAGTCCATATCATCATACCAGGAGATATCACATGTAGAATGGATGAGCAGCTACCCCCAATGCCAAAAGCATGGCAGCAAGTGGAATACATTGATTCCCAATATGTGTCATGCATAAACTACAGAACAAACAGATCCTGCACCTGAACAGTCAGCTGAGCCTCACCTGCTACACAGGATGTGGAACCATTGAATGTGTTACAGCAACATATGGCACTCCTCACAAGTGTTGGTGCACAACACACCATGGGAAGTACAGTCCAGTACGCCTATGAAGTCTGATCTGCAAGGTCATGGAGTCCATCATGGTTGAAGTCATAAACAGAGCTATTGGAAGCTGACATACACACAACCCTACCAACTGTGGTATGTTCATGTGCGGATCATGGTTCCCAAACATGCTAGACTGTTTGCAAGGCAGCCACCCAGGACAAACATCACTGAACACAGCTACACATGTCTCACATAGACTTTGAATAGCCCTTTATCAACTTCCCAGATACATGTAGTATCCACAAAACCAACAAGCTGTGCATAGATATGTGTTGACATATGAAGGAATGTCAATGTGTCCACAGATAGATCACACAAGGTAAGGATTATGAGATCCTGTTCAAGCTGTTGACACCTGCTGACCCACATGGACCATTCCTGGAATGGCATAAAACAAAGTGTACACACATCACCATGTCCAGTCTGATGATGTCACCATCCTATAAATACAGCAGGAGAAGGGAAACCAGCCAGTAAAGCAAATAGCGAGTCGTGTTAATTCGTCTCTCTCTAGTATCATAACATAGTTAGGTAGGGGTTTGAATCCTGCAAACACTCACAGTGTGTGTGGGTCAATGCGGTGTGGGCTTTGGTTTTACTATGGTAGGACATATTATGATTAAAACAGTAAGTGCATTGCACACATAAGGTATCTGCGTGGCAAATATATATGTGTACATGTCCCCTCAATCAGTACATAGGTGTGAAGCCTGCATACTACATGAATACATCTGTTTCCATTGACAGGTTGTGCCGCTGCTTCTCAGATCGTAGGTCACATATGTATGTATGTGACAAGGCAGTCCACTGTTGTGATTTGTGGCCAAGGTCATCTGTGCCACACACACCCATGACAGTTACTAAAGAGTAGTGTGAGTGAGGGTATATGCCTGGGGTATATGTCAGACATGTTCATACACAACAACGATTGGCAATAATGGACAGTCTGTATAGGTGTACAACTGCCTTGTGGATATGCATTCAGGCCTCTAATGTCTTATGTGATACACCAAGGGACTCCACAATACCTATGGATATGTGGATACCAAGGGACACATGACATAACATGAGGCTGTGTGTACACACTGGTACCCAGCATACATGTTGAGGTCTACCATCGATGTGGTACTGATGGGATAGTATGTATGGTAAATGTGGATGACTATGCCATAGCCGGCTTACTGCTATACAGCATGTATCAGACAACAGGTATCTGTCTGTATGATACCCTTGTGTAGGATATGCATCCCATCCAGGGAATGCATTGTAGGCCAATGCATGCATTTCCAGATGTGAGTGGACACATCCCTAGTGTGTTTGCATGTACCTAAGGGGGCTATATGCCAAACAGGTGTGGTCCCAGGAATGGGTGGCAGTCAATACCACTGGTTAGTGTTAGAGTATAGTACTGGAAGGATCCAACTGTTATTGAGTTCCCTACAACTGTGTGTCATTTGTCAGGACATCATCCAATGATTGCTTATAGTCATGCTGTTGAGGTTGTGTATACTACCAGACAGCAAATCATTGACAGAAATTAACAGTATCACCCACAGCATAGTGTCAACCCATGTCATACACACATGTGGACCCATGTTAGTACATAACTGTAGTAGAATGCATACTGGCCATTGAAAGTTACTATGCGATGTTAACAATGTGTACAACAGGGTATGCCACACGTTCCATGTGTCCACCATGCATGTACATGCAGACAGTGCTCACCCACCATGTTCACAGATATACACTTGCTAATCTTTCCCGCACACATCACACAAGTACTGTCCACTCACTAACACATGCTGGCAATACATTACACTTCAGTCAAGTGGCACATGGGTGGACAATACATACTCAGACCTAAGAGTGGTGTAAACAATGCTACATTGACAATCAGAGCTTTGATGCATAATGCCTGCTCAGACATACTTACAAGGATGTTATTACACTTTCTTGTTGACAACTTGCTAATATTGCTACACTGCTATAATGTCACCCTGTGCATCAGCACCATGTTAGCCTGTTCCTGCATCAATGTTACAGATGACAGGAGGCGACACAGGTACTATCATATGCACAGGGTGTGTTGTTGTTTGCCAGAGCCTGACACTGACCCATCCAATTGATGTCTGTATGTGTGTGTGTGTGTGTGTGTGTGTGTGTGTGTGTGTGTGTGTGTGAAGGACAACAGTACATCATGGGCCAACGTTGATGTAATGTGTGTGTGTATGTGTGAGCCCTAGTTGTTTGGTTAATGTGTGTGTGTGTCTGCATGCACACAGCTCCACCATGTGGCTGCCATATATGGTAGTTTGTGGGACAGCCACAGACTGTACCTGCTAGGGTGTACAGATCACTGTCTCTGGCCACAGACACAGTACCTGTGCCTGGCAGTGGTGCTACGGACAGTATCGGGTACCAACCCCAACTGGGTACTGTCATCAGAGGCAGAGGTATGATGACTGGACCCATATCCCTGCTGGGACTGGCCAGAGCCACATGCACGTGGTCTACTGGGACGGTCAATAGACAGGCCACCCCCAGCATGGCTGGGGCTGGTACTGACACTACGGGAGCGGTTGTGAACTGTGGGCCATCTGCGACCACTGCCAGCTGTTGCTGTTGCTGGCATGCGTCCGCATCGATGTCGCAACTGTCCCTCACAGTCCTGGTTCATGGAAGACATATTGTGGAGGGCATCTACTGTCTCCCCCCAATGTCTATCAATGACCTCGGTGTAATTCCGGATGGCACCGGCAAGGTCACTGATGCTGTCATTGATAGCGGTGTAATGGGCCCTCTGCGCCCTAAGTCCCTGTCTGGTGTACCGTTACATACGTGCCTGAGCCTGCATTACAGCCTGGAACATACTGGATGTTGTAAGACCTGTGAGGGCACGTCTGCCAGGGGCAATACAACCAGTGGTGCTCCCCCGAGAACCCCTGGACCTCCGCCTATGTGGTACCATTCCAGGAATCTGGCTATGGCTGCTGTGAGGGGATGCAAGTGCCATGGGTACCACACTCTCCTGGTCAATGCCAACTGTATGCTGTCCCTTGCCTATGGCCATTGGTGATGAGGGATGTATTGACAGTATGAATGTGTGCATAGATGGGGTTGAACGCTGTGTACTGTCGATTGGTGGACCAACGACAGACCCTGTCAAACCTTCCTGTCCCAGAATACATGTCTCATCATCACCACTATTCGTGGCAGTGGCTTCAGGTTCCCTGCTGCTTTCAGCCACCCCTAACTCAGCACCTGTGAGAGGAAGACAGGAAACACACTTTACAGTCTGCACATGATGCATGCACACATGCACACATGCACAAATGCACACATGCACACATGAACACATGCACACATGCACACATGAACACATGAGCACATGAACACATGCACACATGAACACATGAACACATGCTCACATGCACACATGCACACATGCACACATGCACACATGAACACATGAACACATGCACACATGCACACATGCACACATATACACTCCTCACTACAGCACATACACACACACACCAGCAATCCAACACATACTCTATAGTGGGTGAAGGTGGGTGTCAGTATCACAAGGCAAACAGTCACCACACACGTGTCAGCATGCAGAATATGTGTTGCACAAGACCATGCAGTGCAAGTGTAGATGCTCCTATTTCATGGCAGTGTACATGGCTTTGATGCAACTGTGTAGTTGTTCAGTGATTGGCTACACCCTGGAACACAATGTGTACCTGGACACAACATTGCTGTGCAAGTATTATCAGCTCTGCAATGCCCTGTGCACCATCACTCACAGGTATACATGTCATGGCTGCATGTGTTATCTGTGTGACACATAGATTTCCATGTCTGAGTACAGTGTCTGTGTCCATAGCAGATAATAGTGGGCACAGGTGTAGCACATGCATGCTATGTATACACACGGGATGAGTGGTGTATGTTGACATGAAGGAATCCCAATGCTCGACATGGCCAGTGTACAGTGGTTATGGTGAGTGTGAGACATAAACCGCACGCACACCAGCGCAAACACGCTTACAACTCTTTAAACAGCTTTATACATGCTTACTCCAGCTTACACGCGCGCACTCACGCTTACACGCGCAAACTCTGTTTTACTCGGGTTTACACACGTGCACATGAGCGCATACCCGCTCAGCAAGAAACTTTGCTGTTATCCACGGCATACACTTTCCATTTCTTGCCTTTCCCTAGCCTACCTGTTGACACACCTCTTTCCATGATGTGTGAATGACAGCTGACACATGCCACTCTGCTCCAATGAGCTTCACTTCTTTCATACATCCCCCCCTCATGACGTCACCTATCTTCTACTCTGTTACTCCCCATATCCTACTCCTACACTCCACTGACTGTGCTCATTTGCTATGTAAACTTGCGATTCACTATCCTAATGCTCATTTACATAGGATTGCCTACTAATGCTTGGTTACATGTCTTAGACTGTGCTTCCCCCCTTAGCAACCTCTACTCGGTGGCCATGTTGTCTTCAGCCTGCCATTCCCTTGCATTGTACATTAACAATTTCAATAAAATCCACATTTGTGGGTTTTAATTTTTAGTATTCTGGTTTTTAGAGTGCACCCCGTTTGTGCGGTGCTGCGCTACGCTTAAACATTGGAAATCGGCGAAAAAAAAATAAAATATTATTATTTTCATATTGCATCAGGAAACATTTCACATGGCCGTATATCTGGCCATTGGCATGCTTCCTGCACTGGATGCAACCTTTATTTGGAGCTGTCATGGCTCCATTTTGCTATTTGCAGATTGGTACTCAGTTGTCAACTGAGTACATTTCTGCAAATAACACTGCTCTTACTTGGACAGGTTCGGGTTTCCTGAATCACAAATCTACCTCATTTGCATGCCCTTCACCTGCAATTGAGGTAATTTGCATATCCCAGCCCTGTCCATGTAAGAGCCATTTTAGGAGCTCTCTTACACGCCCCTACAGGCTGTTCCTGGATCGCTTGTTGGACATGATGGCTGCATGGAGTCATACTCTACTCTAAAACTCCGTGCAAGCCTTCGTGAATCCAGCCCACAGATTTTACTAACCCATTTCCTACCTACATGTTTTACACAAATGTTACTGTACTGACCCAGTAGGCTGATGGCCGTTAATGGCAGGAGTTGTGTTAGGGCATGTGGTAGACTGTTTGCAGCTTTATCTCACCTTGTAGGGATTTTCTCTTATTCTTACAGTTAAAATGTTGTTTGCTGCAGTAATTAATGTGTGGAATTGGTCCAATGCTCCGAATTGTATGAGTTGGTTTATTAAGCTGTTCCATTTATGGTTATAGGGGTGGTCAGTAGGGGTTTTGCAATTGAAGACAGTGCTGGCTTTTCCTGGGCTGTATGAAAAACCCGCTAGTAATGTCACTCGTGGCGCAGGTGCAGTAGTGGCCTTCACAGATAGCTGAGAAAGACTATGAGTCTGCTCTTCGTAACTTTGAGAGGTAAGGTATGTTGATGGGATGATCGGAGGAATGGTGATGCCCAAGGCTTTCTATTAGTCCAAAGAAAGAGGTGAGTCAGATACATCAGGGTTGCAGTCTGCCTAATCCTTGGTAATGCATGCAATCTTGAATGCTGTTACACACTAAGCATTGACAGCTGGCACATATGGTTAAGGGTGTCATGTGTAGTTGGTGGGGGGAGACTCAACAGTGCAGTTTTTCTCAGTTTGTCCAGAATTCTTGCCTCGTACGTATAGTCCCTTCTTCATAAATGTGTTATGGGAGGTTTTGAACGTGGTTGTTGTGCATCTTTAATGTTTCGGTACTGGATTTGTTGGTGGTTTTATTGTTTCATCATTCAAATTTTGGGTGACAGCAGTGGTTCAAAGGACCCCAGTTACAGAGTGTCTGGATATCTGGCTTGTGTTTTGGTCTGCTTCTTGTGGTGTTGTGGTTTGCTGGCGGGTCGCATCAGTTAGTGTGGGAATCGAGGGGTGGTTGCCCGATGGCCAGGTGAACAGCTCTATAGTTTTGGCTCCCATGCTTGCACACTGCTCCACTTGATGTGTTAAAAAATGCAGTTTGTTTACAGTTTTTTTTTTTTTTCGCTGTCTGAAGTTAATCGTGCCGGATGGTAAAGTATCATTCTTTCCGGTGGGACTTGGTCCTATACATTGTGAGCTATTGCTTCACTCTAATCTACAGTACACCTTCATCAGTTTAACATAGACACTTAAAGTAAATATGGCATAAGTTTGTAGCTGCGGAAAGTGGGATGGTGGGAAGATGGTGGCTTTTCAGTGGGGAGCAGATGCCGTTACTATGAGCATGCTGCCAATGGAAATCCCTTCCATTCACCATCAGCACAGTTAAGGTACAAAAAAAAATGCTAAAAACCTACTTAGTTATTTTATCTGCAGGTAATGTGACACAAGCTGCTAATAAAGAGGACTGGGCTTGACTGGTAGAATTACTTCACATTTCTAGGAGGGGCACTGGAAACCTGTCAGCCCTTTCCCTCCGGACTAAGTAGAAAAAAATTGTTACTGCTTGATAACTTAAAAGACAGCAGTGGTTAAACTAGTTATAATTCTAATCACTCAAAGGAGGCTTTTCAATATTTTGCACTTGAAATGGGTAAACTCCACTTATTCTACAGTCTATAGGCAGACAACCTGAAATTGTGGTACCGATTACATGCATTACAGATAAGGCATGTCTGCAAGATAACTAAATTGACTATTTGGGCACAAGAGAATAATATGCTGATCAAAACTAAGCATATGAGATTTGAAGGACATAAGTTGAAAGGTGAATATATGTTACAGCACAGTAATGAAAACTGTATGCTTATTTAAGGACCTGGATATAGCCATAGATTCAGCTATGGGATTTATAACCATAACCAATTGGTTAATGATAGTTATAGAACTATAGAACTATAGGTTATGTAGACTATCTATAAAGTCTAGGAAATCAAAATAATGACATCATTGTGTTAGCTACATTAGAATCAAACTTGAGGAAAGGATATACAGTTCTTTGCAATGTTTTTTTCTCATTCTGTCAGGCTTTCTCCACTTTTGCACTAGGCATGCCTCTCAACTGTACAGAGTTGGCAGAATATTAACAAACATTGGAGGTTCACACTTCATTCCAGTCAGATAATTCATGTTGAGGCAACCCCTGTCTTCTAAGTTTAGAGTTATTTGGGAGTTGTCCTTATTTGGGCCTTTGTCCCATTATTAAGAACATTAAGCATCATAAGGGGGAAGAGAGGTAAGGGGGAAGCTATATTAGAAACAAACTAGAGTATGGGATAATAACCTAGAAACTTTATAAGAAAACAAGCATGAGTAAATTGGAAAGAGCACAGTGGAAATATACAAAGGGCATGGGTTAATGTAAAAATTTGGTATTATGAAAGATTAAAATACTGAACTTGTATAGTGTCTCACACAAAATTTTAACAGGAGACTTTATTCAGGTATAGAGGGCATTTAGAGACAGCTACCTCTGGGAATATTTGGAGTTATCAAAGTAGTAGAGAATTATTAGGCAACTTCTGCAGATGATTATATAGGAATGAGTGATGTACTAATTAGTTCTCTGAGAGAGTAGCTGATGCATGAATTGACTACTATATTATACTTAAGCCAAAACTAGAGGTTAAGTAATTATTGGTATGTGTGCACATAGAATTTATTGTTTTTTCTTTTCCTTGCAGATGGCTGAAGTGCAGAAGGCATCATGCGATGGCGTGAAGAGATTTGAAAGGTGATGTTTTGATAGGATGGATGTTCTTGCTGCTGGAATGGGGCACAAGGAGGGTCTGAGTAATCACCTTAATAAGGCACGTTAGAGCTCTGTGTTTAATTAGTGGGAGCTGATTATTGTGTTGATATAAGGGGCAAGTGAGGAAGAGGTAGGTAGGGAGCCAAAGGGGGAAAACTTTTTGGGATGGTTTATGGGGAGTGTGGGGATCCCATGGGAGGAGTAGAGTTACGACACTCATAGGAGCATAGGAACTTATTAGGCTACAGCCCTATGGCTCTTGCAAGCCAGTGAAGTTCATTCCTGGCTTTCCTGGAACCTTTGGGTGTTTGTATTCACTCATCCAGTTGTTTGAACCGTATGTGAGGGATGGGCCAATGAGGGGTTGGATAAGATGCTGGAGTTTGTTCATAATGGGTGGTATCTACAGTCTGACAAATTTGTCCCTTGAGTACGTAGTGTTAATGTTACATACCAGGTTAAGGTTTTATAGACTAGTACAAGGATCATTTCTCTTGGGGTTTGGGTGAATTTTGTAGATAGGATTTTAGGAAGCATGGTAGGTAGGTGGCTGTGTTGGGTAATTTTACCAACAGGGTGTGTGGTTACAGGGGAGTTAGAAGGTTAAAGGAAGCTTGGTTGCAGGATATGGCAGCTATAGGACAGATATTAATTACATACTAGTGGTAGGTAAGATGATTTGGTAATGAGTGAATTGGGGGTGTTTATGGCTGGGCACGTAGAGTACTTCATTGCTAAGTATAGCCAAGTTTTCAGGAACTAGGTCAAGGGGTGCTGGTTTTCTGCCATCTAAGGTTAAGACATACGGTTTTGGAGTTAGTCTATTCCCTACAGTAACTGAGTTGTTGCACATTCAGAACTTGGTAGTGGTGGGCTAAGGTGATATGCTACAGCTGACAGGGTACCGGGTGTGTAACTTGATACTAGTTTTGACTGGGTGTCTTTGAGTTCAAGGGGTTATAGTTTGTGGTTTTGTTGTGGTTATAGGTGGTCAATCCATTCAGGTTGAGCCATGATTTCAGTTTTGAAGGAAGCAGATTAAAAGGGTATGTTTTCTCTTGGTGTGGATGTTCAGGTTTAACAGTGGGGTCACGGTAACTTTACTTTATTTAGTTTCATTAGGATGTGTTTCAGGGAGGGTATGGCAAGGTGGGATTCTAAGGTGCTTTACAGATGATGGCTATACCAAATGATGTTTGGCTTGACCCTTCCCTTTATGGGAAGTGGCTTGAACAATTTTAGGTAGAAGGGAGGGGGAACAGCCTGGTCAGGCCGGTTGGCGGAGAAGAGGGATAGGCTTGCCCTCTTCTGTTCCCCTCTGATGTCTGGGTGTTCATTTCAAGGATCTGGAGAAAGGAAATGATCAGTTGGAGGAAGCTTGCTGAATAGATAAGCAAGCTGAGGTAAGGGTGATGCTTATTTAGTGGAAGGTAATTCAATGGATGGTGTATGAAGTGAGTTGGGACGCTGCTTCATAAGTAAAGTAAGCGAGCAGAGGTATGGACCCTGCATGTTGGGCAAGGTAAGTAGGTACGCTGCCCTGATTAACATCACAATGAATAGTGTATGAAGTGAGATGGGATGCTGCTTCATAAGTAAAGTGAGTGGAGGTTTGGACGCTGCTTACTGGGGCAGGGTGAGTAGGTAGACTGCCCTGATTAACATTACAAGGATGTTATGCTGTATTTAGAATCAATTATATCATGAGTAGTTGTAATTAATAAGTTGGTGATCAAAGCTATGTTATGGAAATTTAATAAAGGTTGTCAAATGTCATTTGGTGTGATGTGTGTTATTAAAGGGGACTGGGACAAATCATTGTTCGCATTTTTAAGCATTTGATGATTTAACATAGACCCGGATTGCTAATAGGATGAAAGCATGTAAACATTCATCTTGCTGTTTTGCACTGTGTTTTTAGCATTTTTATAAAATGTATACTTTACTTTCCCTCATGGACTGGATTCTTTAGTCCACATTTGTGGTCTGGAATATGGAGGGATTCGTTTAGCATACACTGTGTGAGCCTTTTTGTTTCACTAATTCTATATGAAAAGCCATGGAAAGAATTATCATGGAAATGACCAATAATGATAAAGTAAACCTCCAGACACTGGACCCAACCCAGTTTGGTTTCATTAAGGGCAGGTCATGCCTTCTCTACCTGGTGGACTTCTTTGAGAAGGTCACCAAAGCAATGGAAGAGGGCAAAATGGTTCACACTCCCTACCTTGGCCTGGCCAAGGCATTTGACACAATACCCCACTTGAGCATTGTTGACAAACTCAAGAGGTTAGGTACAAACCCGTATGTCACTTGGTGGATAGCCAACTGGCTCACAGATAGGACCCAGGAAGTTAGAACTGAGGAGTCCACCTCTAGGAATAGGCCAGTCACAAGTGCAGTCCCTCACTGATCGGTCCTTGTTCCTTTTTTGTATGCTCTTCTCTTAGTTTGTATTTTCTTGGATTTGCTATAAAGTGTGTTGTGTGTGGAGGCTTGTCCTTATGTCAGTGGTCTGTGCAGAAAAAAACATTTTTTTTGTGTTTTCAACACGTTTTGCTTAGTAACCTTCCAGGTTTTAGATTTTACTATTCATAACAGACCCATTTTTTTAAATAATTTGTATGCTGTCGAAGCAAAACATGATCACACAGATAAGATTAAAATGATAAGGGCTGATGCTGTGAATTTGAAGTGTAAAGATTCAGCATAATATGACATTTTATTTTTTTATTTTATTTATTTTACATTTGTTGACCGGGCTAGTCTAGCTGGAGAAATTTCCATTTTCAGTAGAGGCCCGGGGAGAAAAGCTCCACAGAGTGAGATACATTCTGAGATGAAAAAAAATTTATATACAAACACAAATTGTCATACAAAAATGTACTAACAGTACTAATAATAATGAACATCTAAGAGTTAGTAATAGAGTTAGCAAGCAAAAACATTAAAAATAAAAGATAACACTCTTATGTATAAAAAACTACTACAGGAGTTAGTTACTATAACCACTCCATACAGTTCAATTCTCAATTAACAAGTAGGAAAAATACTGATTGGATTAATATGGAAAGGAGCAAGGGTAAGGAGAAATAAAGAAGGTGGGAATAGAAAGTGGTGACAATAAGAGTGGATGCACTGCAGGATAGCAAGTAGAGAAGTAGGGGGAAGAGAAAAGAAAGTCAGGAAGCAAGCAGAGTAGAAAGGAGAACAGAAAAGGTTCTGTTGGGTAGTAATAGAGATAGACTAATCAGGTTTATTACAGGAGCAAAGCCAGTGATTTTGGAAATGCATTTTAATGTTTTGTTTGAAAAGTGGCAATGAAGTTATCTTTGTTAAGCTAGTGGGTAACAAATTCCATTTTGTCCCAATAGCATTGGTAAATAGAGAGTCACCAGCATTATTATTTGACTTTGTTGAGCTTGTCAGAAGTTTGCTGGATGAGAGGAGAGAGTTGAGATTTTTATAAGGGGTTATGAGTTGAGAGAGTATGGGGGTATTATTAGGTTGGTATAGTATTTTATGGGCAATGCAGAGTTGATGGATTAAAAGATAGTTTTGAAACTCAGGCCAGCCTAGAAGTTGTAAGTTGAGGCAGTGATGAGTTCTATAGGGATTACCAGTAGCAAAGCAGGCAATGTTATTATAACAGGTTGTCAGTTTGCTAAGGCTGTTTTTTTTGAGGTTAGTGAAGATAGGCGCAGCATATAGAAGAGTTGATATAAGATGAGAGTGAGCAATCCTTGTTCTGGTAGGTGGTGTAAGAAAAGGTCTGATTCGATATAAGGATCCTATCTTTCTGGTAACTAACTTTATGGAGTTGTTAATGTGTAGGTCGAAAGAGAGTTTATTGTCAATTGTAATACCTAATAATTTAGTTGAAGTGTCGGGTAAGATAACAGTGGCACTGTTTGAAGAGATGGAGAAATCTAAGGGGGAGGTTCTAGATGTGGGAGAAAAAAGAAGAAGTTTGTTTTTTTTGGCATTTAGTAAGAGGAAGCAATTAGAGAATCATGTTTCTACTGTACTGAATACTTTTTGGGTGAGAGAGGTTAGTTCTGGGGTAGAAGGAGCTGAGCAAATGAGTGTTGAATCATCTGCATATTGAATGCAGGTAGCTTGAGGGATTATTGTTTGAAGATCATTAATGAAGAGGGAGAAAAGAAGTGGGCCGAGGATAGAGCCTTGAGGAACCCCAATGGAAACAGGCAGGAGAGATGAGATGTGATTATCCCAGAGAACAGCTTGTTTTCTGTCAGTGAGGTAAGATTTAAACCATTTAATAGCTGGGGGATCAAATGAGATGGAGAGTATTAAGTAATAAGGGGTGGTTTACCATATCGAATGCTTTGGAGAGGTCAATGAAGAGGGCAGAAGAGAGTAAGTTGTTGTTTCAGTTCTGGTTTATAGTCTCTACAAAAGAAAGTAGGGCAGTGGTAGTACTGTGATGTGGTCTAAAGCCATGTTGGCAGTTTGCTATTATGCTATGTTTTGAGAGATATTGTACGAGTTGAAGGTGGATACACTTTTCCATAATTTTGGACAGCGGTGAGAGGAGGGCAATGGGCCTATAGTTGGAGTAGTCAGTTGAGTTTCCACCTTTGTGAAGAGGGATTATATGAGATACCTTCCATACTTCGGGGATGATTCCTTCACTAATTGTCCTATTTATAAGAATAGATATAGGATATGCAACAACCTTAGCAGCCTTTTGAAGAAAAAGGGAAGGGAGTTTATCAGCAGAGGAGGTACATGGTTTTAGCTTAAGAAGAAGTCTGTGAATATATGATGTGGAGATAGGCTGTAGAGAAAAGTTAAAAGAGGAGTTGGTTGGTTTACTCAGAGGACAGAAGTTGTTATCATTAAGTTGTTTAGCTAGTGCTTGGATAGTTTCAGTGAAGAATGAGTTAAGAGCATCTGCAGTCTGTTGTGGGGTATCAGGGTCTGCATTTAGAGGGGAAGGTGTTTTGGAAGTTCCTGGTGAGAGGAGTTTATTGATTGAGGACCAGAAAAGTTTAGAATTGTTAAGATGGGTTTGTTGAAGGTCAATATAGAATTTCTTTTTATCGGCTATGACCGTGGCAGTAAGACTGTTGCCAAGACAAGTTCAGAATTAACAGTGAACTTTTAAACTGGATGCTAGAGCTGATGCTAATATTTTGTCAAAAAATACCTTGAAAGCATTGTGGTAGAAGAGTGATGAAACATGCAGATTAAAAACCTATTTAGGACATTAAGTAATGCCAATGGACCAGAAACTCCAGACTTGTGAATATAAAAATAGAAAGTATATGGTCCTCTATCAAATAAATACACTGGACCAAATAATTTGAGTATTCTGCCTATGAGAAACTGAGGATAATAAAGAATATTCAAAGGGTTAAAACACAGAACAGAAGTGCATAGTAGTATTTAAAACAGCCTCATAACCATTCTGAATACTATTCAAGATTCAGCAGTGATAGTTTGTATGAATAAGGTAAGTAACAGTCTTGGGTAGCTTGACAGGAAACAATAGTACTAAGATAAATCCAAATGTTATTGCAGTCATCCATGCTTCAGAGAAAGTACCAGTAGCTTCTATAGAACTAAGCCAGAACTAAAGTAAAAGGAAAGCTCTGATGCCACTAAGAAGCATTATGAGGGAACAAAATGTTCAGATAGTATGGTCACTGTTGTTAAACAATGGCATTTTACAGATTTTCACAGAATGACCAGATTTTTTCATCATATTTTGGTCTGTTTCTTGTAAAGTTGTGGTTTTCTGGCAAATCACTGGCAGATCATTGAGGATTGAAGTCAGAAAATAATTGCAGGTATCTGAATTTCAGACTTCATATCCTTAAGAAAAGTTATGCTAATGCAAAACCTGTTATTCTATCAATGTTCTAAGTTTGTAAGAACAATATTTAAAAAGTGCCCCTATTTCTGAGCCTTTGTCCCCATGTTATTTGTGACTTTGTCCAGATTTCTTGCTCTAAGTGTTTGAGAGGTATGTCTGTGTTAGAAAAGTAAATGGTAGTGAAATGGTTGACTGAGATGCATATATGGGACAAATCACCTTGGTCTAGGCAAAAAATTGTATCTTCTTTAGTTTCTGTATTGTGTAAGTGGCCACTGTAACTGGTAGTGGTTTTGAAAATTTGAAATATAGTATATCTGAGATAGGAAGGTGTGTATTTACAATGCTGTGTAGAAAGTGTATTTTTTGTAATGTGGAATATTTTATAAATAATATAAGTAAAGAACTGTATCCATATGAAAAGTTTGTCTTGGTGGGAATGCTGATTTGCTAGTGATTTGGTTCTGTTTTGATCCAAACATGTCCATGTCTATGTTTAGGTATCCATTGATTATAATTTTGTTGTTGTTACATAAGATTATTGTTAGGTTTAGTCTGACTTTTATTTTTAGCAATTTCTGATTTCTTTGAAGCTGACCATCAGTTGCTTCTGATGCATCTCCTGAATTACTGGATTCATCCTTCCCCAGACATGCTCTGACAATGTTCAGGGATGATAAGGATGCTGGGTTGTACTTGGGCTGCATTATACTGCTGCCAATGAAGTGTTTTACCTATAAACCCCCATCCCAGGGTCCACCCAGTAACATAGGGAAGGTGGGACATGCAGTGGCATCAGTACTGAACAGTCCCTCACTTCTACAAAGGTTTTATGCTAGGAGGATATCGCAAACACCACATTTGTTTCACAAGTATTCATCAGGGAGTTGAAACCTTAAAAGAGTGCCCAGAGTATGTGTACCTCCTCATTCCCACCATAATGTGTGTTTCCATCTTCTCTGTCTGCATTGTCAAGTGCCTGAACTGGTATTCAAACTCAGTTTGCCTAAGGCATAGTTAGAACATTATCCCACTATGACACAAGTACAAGCTAATGTATCCTTGAAGATGCTTGTGTTAGCTGGAGTGGTAGTGAAGGACAAGATTATGTAAAGTATCTTATGGCTTATTGACTCATTTGGGAGTGCTTTGATAGGAAGACTTACTGCGCTTTATGTGAATACCAGGGTTTTTTTCTTTTGTTTGTTTTTTGTTTGCTTTTTGATAAGCAGCATTGCTTATCCTCCAAAATGAGATATTGCTAGTTGCATAAATATATGGTGCAGGCATGGTTTAACATGGATGAGGGACAGAGATTTTCTTTAAGAAAATTTCAGTTGTTGCTGATATATCTGTGTTATACTTATTTACCCAGACTTCAGACTTTCTCATAATTTTTGAGATTTAGCTAGCAGTTTCTGTTCTTTGTATTCTGCATGGTAGTATTGTATCAAAACATTAGTTACAGAGGCATGTGCAGGAATAGTTGGAAAAAGGCTGGACCGTATATAAAATGAACCAAGATGAAGATTTGTATCCCAGGCCATGTAAATATTTATTTTATTTATTCCATTTATTTACCGGGAAAGTCCGACTGGGCCAGAAGCCCATTTTCAGCTGAGGCCCTGGGAGAAAAGCTCCCCAAAACAGTACAATATATATTGCATGACACAGGATTAGTTCACTGTACAGTACTTCTAAGACATTTAAAAAACAATACATGCTTACAATAACATAAGAGAGTGTAGGCAAAAAATTACATTATACAAAGTGTCATTGTTTGACTAGAAGTTAAAGATTCAACATTTAAACAATTTCATACAACAGAGTTGGCATAGTAGCAAGGAGGGATTAATACAAAAAATTAGAGTGGAATATTTTATATATATATATATATATATATATATATATATATATATATATATATATGGTTTCACTTTATAATCTTGAAATACTGAAATATCAAATTTCAATATCTCGAGACTATAAAGCCGAAAACTCACAAACCTGAAAACAAAAACCGTGAACATAAACAAAACACTATACCACACATGCAAACACAAATACACCTACCGCTCGACACTACAAAAAAGCAAAACAACACACACGAACACAACAAAACAAACATACCTACCCTTTCTATAAGCAGGGGGGCAAGCCCCCCCCTATGACCCACACCCCCACTACTTATATACACTAATTCCAAGGCCTCACTAAATACTGAAAGACAGAAAACCCACCACCACACATTCTACACCCCCTTTCCAGAAACACACATCATATACATACAAACACCACCACTCTCAACACTGACACACTCACACTCTTACCAACCTACCCTAACCCACACCTAACACTCCCCAACACACTCACATACACACAAACCCTCCCCAAAACCCTTAAAAAACATAACACTTACCTAACGTGGCATCAGGACTGTGGGTTTGACATTTCCAGGTCTGATATTCTGCAGTTTCACGCAACTGCAGATTCGACAATTTAGTCTCGAAATACTGAAATTTGACATTTCAGTATTTCAAGATTCCAAACGGAACCTATATATATATATATATATATATATATATATATATATATATATATATATATATATATAATGATAGGTAGAGGAACAAGAGGAAGAGGAATGTTAGGTAAAGGAATGATAGGTACAGGAATGATAGGTACAGGAATGACAGAGGAATGATACAAACAGGAATGACAGGGAGATGAATGCTAGATAAAAGAATGATAGGAAAAGGAGAACAGAATGCTTATTTTTTCCATTTCAGAAGGTAATAAAATAGTTTGGGCATTAATTTACATCTTGTTAAAAGCTGTTGTTTGTTTATGGTTGCCTACACTGAACAATATCAGAAAGTATATTTAGGGGATGAATTTGTATTGGATTTGAAGGATAGACGCTATGAATGCTGGTTGTATGTGCTTGTTTTGTTCTTATATGGTCGTGTTATATTGCACCAGTGACTGGTAAAGAGGATAACTGTACTTAGTAGAATAACATAATGGGTGATATCTCATGTACATCATTGGGTGTAGTGTGTCTTGTCCTACTAGGGTCCTGTGGGGACAGTTCTCTGCCATTTTAGGTGTGTGTGCGTGTGCGTGCGTGCGTGTGTGCGTGTGTGTGTGTGTGTGTGTGTGTGTGTGTGTGTGTGTGTGTGTGTGTGTGTGTGTGTGCGCACCAGCCACCATGGTCTGTCCCCACTAAAGAGACAGCACATGATGACCTCATTTCAGAGTGGACATCACTTTGTTCAATTCTAGCAAAGTTATGGCCACTGTGTACAAGTAGTGTTTTTGCTAAAAATGAAATAATGCGTACTGTAAATTTCACTTAATTAAATAACTTGCACAAACAGCAGACTATTATTATGTCCACTGGTGGTCCACCTATTAAACTATGTGGGAGTGAAAATTCCTGACGGCCATGAAAAACATGTATGGCAGCTGTAAAATTGGTCTAACCGTACAGAGTACATGTACATAAATGAATCATGGGTCATATGCCATGCATATGCATGCAACATACCTGACATCACAGTGTTCTTTGATAGTGAAAATGTATCCTGTTATACACAGTTACACAATATCTATTATATAAATAGAATAACATTGCAAAACAGCACATTAGTCAACACAAGTGAATAAATATGACTGTGGCTTGTGCATATGGGGGGGTTGCAAGAAGTCCACCACCAGGGATTTAGGGGTTACCCTAATGGTGCCAGTCAGACAAGTAAATTCTTGGTATCAATCAAAGATATGTGAGGGGATAACATCAGGAGTTGCAAGCCTTGCAGGTTCAAAGTTCCTGCATGTCCCTATGCTTGGTCAAGTATATTTTTCACTTGGCATCAGGAAGTTTGCACTGTGTGGAAGTGGCTACCAGCCACATTTAGCTAAGGGACTATGTTCTCCAAAAGCTGATCCCTCTGCCAAACTCAGCACTCAACCCAGTAGCACAATGCCAAGTGGACAGAATGCTTCTTGTATTATTGAATTCTCAGATGCACTAAAGTTATCCTGACAGGGTCTGGCAACTGCAATAACCTATAAAGAAATGTATATACAATATGTCTGTATATATAGTGTTAAAAGCAGATAAAAGTGAAGCATTTCCAAAATATACAGTTCAATTGAAAATCCACAACTCATGGAGCAGAGGCAATCAGGATATGCTTGTATATTTTAATATTTATGCATACATCTTGAATGATGTGCATAACAAACATTCCCTATATCAGTTGCCAGCTGTCTTATTATCATTAGTTTTGTTAATGGTATGTCAATGTATGGATCTACAGAAACATAGGTGGTGTCCAAAACACACCACATAATTTTATACCAAATGCCACAACTTCATCATTTTACTTATCCTTATGTATGTTCGTCATTCCACAACAGCAGCAAATGATCAACGCAGGCTTCATGTTTCCTGTCATGTGCACACTTCTGTGACACTAGTAAACACATGTGCAAGTATACTGCTGTCACATCCTCATCATGCACACGTGTTCTGCCACCACAACTCATCATACACACAGGTACATTTGCAGTCACATTCTCATCATTCACACTCACGTACTAATACAAACTCATGACACACACAGGTATATTGTTGTCAAATATTCATTATTCACTCAGGTATACTGCTATCACATCCTCATTATGCACACAGGTGTACTGCTGCTACAACCTCATCATATACACGTGTATGCTGTTGTTACATTGTCATCATTAACACAGGTACACTGCTATTATATCCTCATTATGCACACAGGCTTGCTGCCGCTGCAACCTCATCATGCACAGAGATATAGTGTTGTCACATTCGTATCATGCAGACAGGTGTACTGCTGCTACAACCCCATCAAGCACTTGGATGTAGTTTTGACACATAATTGTGTACAAATACTTTATAAACTGAATGTTAATATACAAGCAGGAGCACTGCTTCTACAGGTATGTAAAAGAAGGATTGTGTATGTGCAAGCAAAAATGGTCATAAGAAACAGATGCACTGCTGATGTGCATGCCTTATACAGACAGATCCCAGCTACAGACAATGATCCAATAGTTCTAACATCCACAATATGGTTTTTACAAAAAATGGCACCAATATGAGCATACATCTGTTTGTGATTACCGTTAACATTAATTATGAGCATCATTAATACTGAGTTATATAGAACTGCATTATTCATGTTTGGGACTGCCTAGCTTCTCAGTATATGGGTCTACAGAAACATAGGTGGTGTCTGCACACTCCACAGAGATTTATACCAAATGTCATAACTTCATAATTTTATTTATCTTTGGGTTGCTGTTAGAGCTGAAGCTTGTCAGTTGTACTTGTCAACTTGAGAAGATCTGGGCATCATGTGCCCTAGCAAGTGCATCATGAGGTATGGGTCATTCACACACACCACTATGTGAAGAGCTGGAGCTGTTAATAATTCTTACCCTCCTACAACGCTATGAGAATCAACACTTTGGACAGCAAAGTTGTCCATTTTGTTGAACTGCCTGTTTCATAGAATCAGGATTTTAACCTCTGCTTATGCATATAGCTCCAGCAAAATGAGATACAGGTGTGCTATCAATCCATGGCTACAACTAACCTTCATTCATGCGAACTACACAGCTGTCCACCACAGATGGTACATGTGTTGTTGCACATTTGTGGAATGAGTTAATATTTTTTGCAGTCATTGTTTACTGGAAATGCCCTACGGACTTTTTGTACCTGAGATGCAGGGATGGTCTAATTCATAGCTATACCTACTGCTATTCCTGTTTGCAGAGTTAGATAGCATTGGTGAGTTTTACAAATGCACAGTTAACATACCTATACCATTCCTGTATGTTGCATACTATACCTGGTTTGTTTTTCTATTCTTTCAGACTTGAGTCCATCCTATGTTTTTATGTTAACAATCCTTCTTTCCCTACCATTTCTATCACATCTAACCCTGTTGTGTTTCTTGAGCATATATTGTATGGCTGCTGTTTCTGCTACCTTTCCTAGCTCACATGCACAAACTATATATATATATATATATATATATATATATATATATATATATATATATATATATACTGAGAGAGAAAGATAAAAATAACCTAGCCTATGCCTATGGAGACAATGCATTGCATAGTATATTCCTATACGTATACCTGGCCAAAACACTGACTATTTATATTGGCAATTTTATCAGTCTATTCTTATAAGGTCTTCTCAGGCTACATAATTCAGTGTGCTTTTCTATTTTTATTCTTTTTTTTTTTTGGATTTATGCTTCACCCTGTGCTTTTTTTAGGATTGTGGTGCATGTTCAATTTTGTGATAATTTCTTAATTTTTGCTAGAAAACATTGAATGACAACATGCTGAAAATCAAAACTGCAAAACACAAATACCCAATGGGTGAAATCACCAACTACAAGCATGTTTTACACTGGGGGACTCCCCGCCCCATCCATGTAGGGTCAAGCCGCTCATCCACAATACTTATTTATAACTGCTCCATGGTCACATAAACACAAAGAAGGGAAAAATCACCCAAAAGGAAGCAGTCACACCAGCAATAATTTCCTATGGGAAACAGCAATCTGCATTCTGTACCTTTGCAAGTTATGATATCGACCACCTAAGGATAAATCAGTTTCTTAACTTGAACTAAATACTTACCTTTCTTCTACAAGAACTATGTTAGCCTTTGGTTCCATGATCCATATCAGTGATATCTGTGTGTTTTGCTGTTTTTTTTCTATAAAATTCTCCTTGTCATACACAGTGGATATCATTATAATTAATTGAGTTTAGTGGATTTGAGAAAAATCTAGCTCACAGGTTGATTTAATTGTTATGGTCTCAAAGTTTTTTGTTGCTAGCATTGCATTGCTTCTGCAGCAGAGGCCAACTGCAATGTTACACAGACTTTTTAGAATCAGGCCTCACATTAGAGGTCATGGTATTTCATATCTCTCTCTGCCTTGATAAAAACCTTTTTCTGATTCCATCTAAGCTTATACTAAATTATTTTTTCCTGTTACGTAAGATATTATTCTGGTTTGTTGTGAGGTATTTAATCATTAAATAAACTATATTTGTTGGTTGATAGGAGTAAAAAAGCAGGGATAGAATAAAGTAACAGAATTACAATTTTCTTATTTTCTTCCAGCAGTTCCGAATTTTACTTTTTGAAATTTTCCTAAAGGAAAAACTTTAGCCCTGGGATTCAGTAAATAAAAATCCCATGTCAGAATAGAGGCATGGCTCGAACATAGAGTTTGGAGCCTGTGCAATTCACTAAACCAGTTTGGGGGCGTGCAGGATCCTGGCTGCACTATTCTGGCATGGACACCACTGAATAATGCTAATTACCTCATTTGCTGGTGAAAAACATACAAATTAGGTAAATTAGCAATTCAGTAAGGAGGCCAGCATCTGTGCCAGAATCACAAAGAAAATACCCACAGGGTACAGAACTGGTAAATGGCAAAAATGAACCACGTCCAAAGCACAAGACAGAGAGTTTAATCAAAATACGTAGAAATTCACTTGCTAAGCGCTTTCACCATTACACATGGCATCATCAGAGTAAGTGAACAACAACCATGCCATACATTAAATAGTCAGTCAATCATCTCTGAACAACCAATAGAAAATGTGCAGTGATTTAAACAGATGAATAAATAATTAGTTATCAGGTAAATTTTAAACATAGAATTTGTTCACGCACAATAGAACAATATTACCCAGATCTGATATTGTAAAAAAATCCTATCCACAATATATACATTTATGTATGAACATCTTTCAAGACAAACACTTAAAAAATTAATAAATAAAAATAATACATGTTGGGATATAAAAATAACTATGTAACCCACTATTTACACTATATCCTATTAGCCCTATCTTTTAAAACTGGTTTTAAAGAAATGTATTCATTCAAATTCGGTGGGGTTGTTGCATCAAGAATTATTTGCCATTTGTATTCTAATAATTCTACTTTCAACCTTTCATCCCCACCCCTCTCAAGTTGTGTCACCCTGTCAATAATGAAAAAAAAAATTTCTTAAAATCCACACAATGTATGCTAAGCATATACAGTGCATTGCATGTGTCCTTGTTTTTTACTGCCCTCTGGTGTTCTGCAGTCCTGTCTTTTAACCTACGGACAGTTTTGCCCACGTAGAATGCATTGCACCTAACACAAGTGGCAATATATACCAACTTTTGTGTGTTGCAACTACACCTACCAGGGCACCCCAGTGTCTTAATATAATTAGACACCAATACATAAGGTCCTTCATTAATGTACCTACAGAATTTACAGGTTCCACATTTGTACATTCTGGAACACTTGTAAATTATTCTGTTTCCCTCCAAAATTTCTTTGATATTTTTTCCCATACAATATACTATTTTGGGGAAATTACCCAAATAATTTTTCATGGTTTCATTAAATACCGTACCCCATGTTTTTTTCACTAATTCAGCAACACCACTGGTTTGACTATTATATTTCAATGCTAGTGCCTGCCTTCTAAGGTATTGATCTTTTGAAATGTATCATTGTCATTACCCCTTAGAATGGGTTTGTATATACTTCATCTCTTCTCCAAGACCCCATTCCTGATTTTTAACAACAACTTTAAGGGATATCCCCTATCTAAAAAGAAACCAATGAGGGTGTACACCTCTTTAGTACAAGTGTCATCATCACTCATAGGCCTATAAAGTCTTACCATTTGGCCCTTCACTATTCCTCTTTTTTGGTATGGTGGGTGACAACTGTTATAATGTAACAAGGAATTGCTATGGGACTTTTTCCTAAATATATTACTGTGTAGAATGTTTGCAGATTTGGTCAATTTGATGTCCAAAAACTCTATTTCATTTTCATCCCACTTGCTGGTAAATCTAAAAAAAGTTGTTGTACTATTTAAATATTCAGCAAAGGACATGGCTTCATCCTTACTGGCCTTCCAAAGTATTAGTATATCATCTAAAAAGTGGTTATAGAGAGCAATCTTTTCATTATATGTTGAACCAAATACATATTCTTCCTCCCAATATAGGAGGATCAGGTTAGCAAAACCAGGGGCACACTTTGCCCCTATTGCCACTCCTGAAATTTGTTAAAAGGTTTCCCTTCAAATGTCACAAAATTGCTCTTTAAAAACATTTCCATACATATTGTCATCATATTAATTTTAGCAGCATTAAATTTACCACTTCTAACTATACTTTGGGTAAAATACTCAACCCCTACATCTTGTGGGATTACTGTGAATAGGTTAATGACATCTATAGTTAAAAAAGACCAATCAGTGCCGTCCTTGGAAATCCCATCTAGTCTATTTAGACAGTGCCACAAATCTTTCAAAATATGTGGAACCCCAGCCATAACCTTTTGGAGCCCCTCGTCCACAAAGGCGGCCAATGGTTCAGTCTTAGAACCCTGAGAAGTGCCAGAATAGTGTCCGCTGCAGAAATGTATTTCTGCAAAAATCAAAACAGAAGCATGACAGCTCAAAGTAAAGCAAGTATTATAATCATTATGCATGCCAATGGCCAAAATTATGGCCATTGGCATGAAAAAGAGATTCAAAATTATAAAAATCAAAGTTTATATTTTTGGGCCGATGTCGGACGTTTAAGCATAGGGGCAGCAAATGGGATCATGCTGAAAAAGAAAAGAAAAGTGAAAAGACAATTGTAAGGGAAATCTGCATTTTGCCATTATAATCTATGGCATGCAGAATCAGAACAATAACAGGTAACACTGGTTGCTAAGGAGCAAGGCTGCAGTGTATAGGTGTAACCAGGGACAAAGGCAGTGGGGTATGCAAATGGGCAAATTTTACTAAATCACTAAATAGAAGACCATTTTTTGGCTGCACCTAACCATGTAGGAGCTATAATTCAGTAGTGTAAGCAGGAGAAGCAGCTGACATGAAAAGGGGGTGTAAGCACATTGGAGTTCCACGGCTCCCATTTAAGATTAGCTAAGCACAGCTAAGCAAAGGGGTGTGTCCAAGGCTGTATTGACTTATTCCATGAAATGAAGAGTGTGTTTGTGTCCAGGGGAGGGCCATTTCTACGGCAAAGTGTTTACTTTAGCTAAATGGGTTTGCATGGTGTGCACTGGGTCTAAAGAAAAAAACCTCGGAAATAGCAGGACTGTTTACATTTGGACACCCGGTTTGTGTGGCGCACCTAGGGGCTTAAAGGGACAGAAATAGGAAGGGAAAAAAAGGGGAATAGCAAAATAAAAGCAATCAAGTACAAATAAAATAGCAAACAGGTGGAATGTATTATAGCCAGTCAATCATGCAAGCCGCTTCTGCAGCACAACAATATATAAACTGTGCAAACACCTTTCAGTGTGGTTTTTCACACAAACTCTGCACCATTGGTTTACACACTCGGGGGGGATTTTAACTGACAAAATGTTAGGGGCTGCTGTTGCTTTGATACATCAGTATGTGCTGGAGGCTGATGGTGGTGAAGAGGATAACAACTACCCCAGAGTGAGGAGGAGGACAAGAATGTTCAGAGCCAGTGTAACCTACCAGGGGGTACATGATCTGGAGATAGTAGAGCACTACAAGTAGAGTGCTACAGGGTGGACAGAGCATACTTCAGCAACTCTGTGAGCTGTGCCAGCCTCACCCCAGACCCAGAGCCAACAGAAGGGAACCCATCCCAGTGGATACCATGGTATGTGCAGCCTTAGGAATACTAGCTACAGGTACTTTCCAAAGACCTACTGGGGACATCATGGTGGTCTCACAGGCATCTGTATCCAGGGTACTCCAACAGTTCCTGGATGCCATGCTACCACATGCCAGTGAGCCATTTACTTCCCCAACACCTGTGAGGAGTGGACCAGTGATATGCGCCTCTTCCACCATGTAGCAGACTACCCAGAGGTACTGGGTGCCATAGACTTCAAGCACATCCACATCAAAGCACCACCCAGTGAGCAGGGTATGGTCTACATAAACCACAAGGGCTACCACTCCATCAACTGCCAGGTCATGTGCAGTGCCCAGGGCATTATCATGAATGTGTGTGCTGGCAGCCCTGGAAGCTATCACAACTCCCACATCTTGCATTCTTCACAGCTGTATCAGGGATTTGCCAGGGAGGCAATCGTGTATGGCCATCTGGTGGGGGATATTGGCTATGCACTGGAGCCATGGATGATGATACCCATCAGAAATGCACACACACACCACTCAAGAATGCCATAATAAGGCACACACACAAACCAGGATCATTATAGAGTGTGTTTTTGAGATGCTCCAGTCACGGTTCCACTGCCTTGACATATCTGGTGGAGCCTTGCAGTACTCTCCAGCCACATGTGCACACATGTTCATAGTATGTGCCATGCTACGCAGTATGATCCTGCAGAAACAGCTGCAGCAGGAACAGCACGGGGAAGGACCACACAGTCCCCCACCATTGCCAAGGTCCCCTCAAGCACAGAGGGATTCGGAGGAGGAAATCCCTGAGACAGCTCCTGTAGACAGACAGAGGTGTGCCCAGTATGTCCTGGCCTTGGCAAAGAGGCAATGTATAGCACAGACACTGACACTGTAGGCACCCAGGGACTGACACTTCTCTCTGACTTGCACACACAGTAAAACAGATGACACACATATCACACTACCTGTAACTTACCATATATAGGCAGTGTACTGCATGCAGCCAACATAGGCAGTCCTCAAGCACTGTTCACACAACTGCTGCAGGCACAAGGTAAGTCAGTCTACTTTACAATAAATGAATGTATTAGTATGTTCTGGTACCGTATATATGGTATTGCTGCATGCATGCAAGGGAATGGGGTGGCCTACTGGGATAGTAGCAGACAACTGACAGCTATGTGGGACACCAGGAAATATTTGCTTAATACTGGCCTCCCCACACTATGCAGTAGTACCCAATGTGACAAATCCAACTGCAATATATGTGAGCGCCAACTAACTGGGGGGGTCATAGGTCACAGGCATGGATGTCAGTGTGGAGGTCCCATACTCACTCGTCAGCCTCATCCAGCAAGTCAGCTCGAGAAAACCATAAAGAAATCTCTAGCAAAGACCCACAAATAGTAACAATGATGAAATACTCCCCTGCAGACTTAAACAGTGATAGCACACCAGGACTTACAGTTGCAGTAAGGCTCTGAAGAGTAAGAAGTCTGAACCTCAAATGTATGCCATTATACTCTGACCTGTGTTTTTTAGTGATAGGTTTCTAGTCCCCAAGACAGTGCACAATAGTATGGTAAATGGAACCAAAATGTAAAGCAAATATCAGCACAGTCTGTGCAAATGTGTACAGTTGACAAGTGCGCCCCCCATATTCCCACAGAAATGCAGTAACATGTATCCATCTTTGGAATGGAGTCCCACTCTCACTATAGAAGGTCACACTGGTCATGTTCCTACACTTAGAGAATCACAGGCCATGTTGGAACCCACATCAGACTATATGACTGTATTGTGCATATATGTCTTTGCATACAGAGCGCTATGTACACCTTAACTGTCCCTACACATACCCATCAGACAGGATTACCTTCAGCTAGCTGTAGGTGGCCCATATGTGAAATATCTAAATCTATTGCATGTGATACGCAGACATGTATATGGGCAACAGATAACAATGTGTCAAGCATACACTTACATAGATGTGAGGAAGTGAGAGACAGTGATAGTGAGAGGGACACACACACACACACACACACACACACACACACACACACAGAGTGAGTCACACAGACGGATATCCTGAATGGCATAGAGTGATGTCCTGCTGCTGACAGTGGCATACCGGTTGTAACCAGTCACATGAGCCAGCATAAAATTTGAGCCCCATTGTGTAATAGTACTGAGGTGGGGGTTATAATATCACATCACCTGCCTGTGTTTGTGTGTGTGTGTGTGTGTGTGTGTGTGTGTGTGTGTGTGTGTGTGTGTGTGTGTGTGTGTTTGTGTGTGGGTGTGTGTGTGTGTGTGTGTGTGAGTGTGTGTGTGTGCATGTGTGTCTGTAGGTCTAAGGATTAGGAGACTGTTCCCACCCAGTACACTTCCCATTGCCCTACTTCATAAGATCTGCTGTTGTCATTCACCTTAGAAGTACCATTGGACACCTATCAGCACTATAAGCTCTGTAGCACATGTGATAACTGCATAACACTATAGAACAAATAACTACATAGATAGGCATTCTAATCTCAGTCTTAGTGTGTGTGAGGGAGTGTGTGTTTTTTTTTTTTTGTTTGTAGGTGAAACAGTTGTAATCTATGCCCACCCACAACACTTCCTAGTGACCTAATTTAGCAGCCCTGCTGATTTCATTCCCCTTAGAAGTTCCTTTTTGCAGCCCCAGTCCTATAAGCTCCTTGGTGGATGCAATAACTATGTAACCTTATAGTGCAAATAACTAGATAGGCAGGGGTTCAATTCCCAGTTCTGGCAAATGTATGTGTGTGTGTGTGTGTGTGTGTGTGTGTGTGTGTGTGTGTGTGTGTGTGTGTGTGTGTGTGTGTGTGTGAGTGTGTGTGTGTGTAGGTGAGTATGTTTATAGCATGACATAGTTTGAGGGCATTCTCACCTGCAACACTTCCCAGTGCCCTACTTTAGCAGTCTGGCTGATCATTTCCCTTAGAAGTACCTTTGCACAGCTCCAGCCCTATAAGCTTTGTGGTGCATGCAATAACTATGCAACAGTATAGTACAAATAACTAGATAGGCAAGGATTCTATTCCCAAGTCTGGTAAGTGTGTATGTGTGTGTGTGTGTGTGTGTGTGTGTGTGTGTGTGTGTGTGTGTGTGTGTGTGTGTGTGTGTGTGTGTGTGTGTCTGTGTGTCTGTGTGTGTGTGTGTGTGTGTGTGTGTGTGTGTGTGTGTGTGTGTCTGTGTGTGTCTGTGTGTGTGTGTGTGTTTGTAGACTGAAGTACTTTGAGTACTTTCCCTCCTAGTACACCTCTGAGTGCCTAACTTTAGAAGTCCTGCTGATGTCATTCACCTTAGAAGCACCTTTGTGCACTTGCCAGCCCTGTAAGCTCTGTAGCACATGCGGTGACTACATAATACTATAGAAAAAATAACTCGATAGACAGCGATTCTACTCTCAGGTCCAGCAAATGTGTGTGTATAGGTGTATGTGCAAGAGTCTGTAAGTGTGTATGTTTGTAGGATGACGTATTTTGAGGACTTCCCCCCAGTGCCCTACTTTAGTAGTCCTGCTGATATCATTCACCTTAGAAGCACCTTTGGGCAAAGGTCAGCCCATAAGCTCTCTAGTGCATGCAATAATTGTGTAACACTATAGTACAAATAACTAGATAGGCAGGGATTCTACTTTCAGGTCCAGCAAATGTGTGTGTGTGTGTGTGTGTGTGTGTGTGTGTGTTTGTGTGTGTGTGTGTGTGTGTGTGTGTGTGTGTGTGTGTGTGTGTGTGTGTGTGTGTGTGTGCGCGCGCGCACGCACAAGAATCTGTAAGTGTGAATGTTTTTAGGATAAAGTATTTTGAGGACTCTCCCACCCACAACACTTCCCAGTGCCCTACTTTAGCAGTTCTGCTGATGTCATTGCCCTTATAAGTACCCTTGGACAACACTCACCTGTATAAGCTCCATGGTGCATGTAATAACTAAGTAACAGTGTAGTACAGATAGCTAGATAGGCAGGGGTACTACATTCAGTTGAGGCAAATGTATGTGTGTGTGTGTGTGTGTGTGTGTGTGTGTGTGTGTGTGTGTGTGTGTGTGTGTGTGTGTGTGTGTGTGTGTGTGTGTGTGTGTGTGTGTGAAGGTGTTTGTGTGTATGTTTGTGGGGTAATGTATTTTGATGCCCTTCTTACCAAGTACATTTTCCATTGCTATACTTTACAAGGGCTCTTGATGTAATCACCTTAGACATACCTTGTGACACTGTTAAATCCTATAAGCTCAGTGGCATATATGATAACTGTGTACCACTGTAGTATACATAACTAGATAGGTAGAGGTTCTACTCTCAATACTGGCAAGTATGAGACTCACATCAGTGTGTGTTGGGTGATACTCGGATCCTCTGGGAGTGTGGGTTGTACCATTTTGAGGCATGTACCATGCAGTACATGTCCCGCTGGCCTACTTTACAATGCCTGCTGATGTCATTCATCCTAGATGTACCTATATACACTTGTCAGCCCTCTAAGCACTGTGATATGTGCAATAACTGTGTACTACTAAAGTGGAAATAGATAGGTAGGAGTTCTAATCTCAATACTGACACCTATGGTAGTGTGTGTAGCATATCCTCTATGGCTGTTGTGTGTAGGTTATATAATTCTAAGGCCTGTTGACCCCCTACCCATGACATTACCTTAAAGACCCTGTTAATGGCATCTGCCTCTCATGCACCATGTAACACTATACAACCCATACCAGTCATCTGTACAGATGTACACAGGATATACACATGGTTGCAACCTATATGTGGTCTGTGTCCCCTGACAATGAGCATTCCTGTGATGTTATTGCCAAACATGTTACAGTTACCATACTGACACACATGCCAGCATCATACATTGTACCTGACCGACACATCATACTGATACAAAGTTTGTGACACTATCACTTGTGTAGCTATGTAGGAGCAGTAGATGAGACCAATCGCTATGTCTGGTGGGTTATCCTACCATCCATGATGGCATTTGCAAGATTAACTGTTGTAAGAGGTTTTGTGTTATGTCCCAGGCATATAATGTATGTGAAGCATGGCATGTGTACACAGCACTATAGCACATACAAGTGGATATGTAGGAATACGAATATGTCTATTGGCAACTGTGTTTGTGTTTCTGTATGCAAAGCCCCTGTGTCTGTCTTCAGTGTGTGTATGTGATAGCTATACCATTTTGTGTGCCTCTTCCACCCCTGTGAACTCCCCCATTCCCAACCTAGTGTCAGCCCATTCCAATGTCATCCACCGTACAAGCACAGTTAGTCAGTTTATAACAGCAAGCCACTGTGGTGCAATGGTCATATCACTGTGTACTGCACATTAATAGATGGGTAGGTCATCTACTCTGATATGTGTCATCTCCATGTGCATGTGTGTCTCAATGCATGTCCCCATGCAGCAGTGTGTGTGTGTGTGTGTGTGTGTGTGTGTGTGTGTGTGTGTGTGTGTGTGTGTGTGTGTGTGTGTGTGTGCATGTGTGTGTGATGGCCCTAACATGTTAAGGGCCTCTAAACCCACCACTGTCAATCCTAATGGTCCCTGCAATTGTCACCCACTTCAATAGTAGTGGCAGACACTGCCACACTACAGTACAGCAGTGCTATCTGTATTATGTATCTAGCACTATCATTCATAAGAGTGTGCTGGTACAGGCTGTGCTCAGCCCTTCAACAGCTGCCCCATAAAGAGGACTATGACTCTATGTGCACTACCAGCACCACAGGCCAGACATGCATATGAGAAAGCAAACACATATGCTGGTGATTGTTAGGTTAGACTGACACAGGCTAACCTGTGTCAGGAATACATACCCCCAAACCTGTCATACACAGTACCAGGCAAACCCTTATCAACTGCATGACAGTCAAGTGGATGTGACAGAAATGGCAGGGGCAACAGGTGCAGATAGCTGAATCTGTTGCAGTGAATGTAATGGCTAAGCTGGTGAGGGACCTAGTGCCAGTGCTCAAGTAACCTCCTCTGTATGTGTAAGCCTGCAGTCCTACGGAACACCCAGGTGGCATGTATGCAGGCCAGTTGGCTGTGTCAAGGGTATGTATGCAAGGTCACACTGTCTGCCACAATTGCTCCTCACACACTGTTGCATGCAAACACACCTGGTTAACATGTACATGTACAGCTGCACCTTGGCTATGAAAAGGTGACTGTGTATCCACTCCACCTTACTCATTATTGCTACTGTCAGCAGGCCCACAGCCTGCAGACACACAGACACCAAGAACACAACAGAATACAGTAAGTGACAGTACAGTTAGCAGTACTAACAGCAATAGTGCATCATGGTTAACAATGTACATACACCTCGATGTGTACCCATAACTACAGCACCTTACACAGAGTGACATTGCTACACTATACCATAGTCACCCTGTACATCAGACCCATATGAGCATGTCCATGCATTGATGGTATGGATAACAGGATTATGGCACATGTATCATCACATGTGCAGGGAGTGGAGTTGGACTGCCGGAGGCTGAAGCTGGGCCATATGGCTGACATCATGTGTGTGTGTGTGTGTGTGTGTGTGTGTGTGTGTGTGTGTGTGTGTGTGTGTGTGTGTGTGTGTGTGTCTGGAGAGGTGATGTTCAACTGGGCTGTGCAGAAGAGCTGTGCATGTCTGGTGGTGACTGGTCTGGGATAGGGATGTGTGACTGTTCGTCTGCATACCTGCAAGCAATGTGGATGCCTGACACAGGGTTATGTTGGACAGCTGTGGACCATACATGGCAGGATGTATGGTTCACTGTCTCCCAGCAGGGATGCATTAATTGGTTCTGGCAGGAGTATCACTGGCACTGCCAAGCCCAAAGACAGATGTAATACTGCTCCCTGAGGGTGACTGCTGTCTGCTGGACCCACGTGTGTGATGGGACTGTCCAAGACAACGTGCCTATGGCCTGCTCTGTTGTGGTGTGGACAGCACCCTCCCTTTACTACTGCTGTTGGTACTGCCACTATGGGACTGTGAATGTGCATGGCCATGTGGGCTCACAGCTGATCATGTCACTGACCTAAGTCCACCTGGCTGATGCCCTACTCCCACCATATGCTCAAGCACAGACATTTCACAGTTGAGCAGTGGCAATGTCTCACCCCACTGTCTATCCACAACATTGGCAAGATGATGTATGGCATCACAACTGCCATGAAGGTTGTCACGCATGGAAGGGAGTGCTGCATATATGACCCTGAGCATCTGTCTGGTGTTGCAGTCAGTACATGCCTGTGCCTCCATGACGGACAGCAACATGTGTCTGGTGACACCTGCTGAGGCACTTGTGACAGAGGCTTGATGGGTAGCTGCCCTTTGTTGAGCACCCTTGTCCATCTGCCTGAATGTGACCTCACCTGCTCTCTGCCTGTAGCTGGTGTCTGCACTCACACTCACCATACTCTACACACTAACTTGTTCCATGCTACTATCCTTAACCTGCCCATTAGCCAGGGCTGCTGGGGACTGGGCAAATGTAGGCATACTGACTGTGTGCGAGGACATGGTGGTTGAAAGTGGGATACCAAACAATGGCACAGATCCAGGCACTGAACCCCACTTGTGCCTCACAATGACCACCATCATCATGGGAGTCTGCTAAGACACTGACATCAGGTTGTTAGGGGGAGGGACACCAACCCCTGTGTTCACCTGTGAGGAGAACATAACATATGTAAATTAAGACCCTGCAGTATTATGTTTGCTGAGATACACGCACACACACACACACACACACACACACACACACACACACACACACACACACACATACACAAACACACACCTAGTACAGTCTGGCACAGCTGTGACACCTATGGGCCCTTCAGGACCGACCTAACAGTAGTTTTGCCTGCCACAATCCATCTCTTTCACTGCTACTGTCAGTCCTACAACAAAGGGTGACAAATCCTTCTGTGTGATGGGCCTAGTAGCAGAATTATAATTGTGACCAAGACCAAGTCTATTGAAGTGAGCTATACAGTGTCACCAAGTGCATATGCATGTACTGTAAGAGCTGACTTACAGCTATACAGACCACACACAAAGACAAGATGTAACAATATGTGATGATAACTGATGAGGGGACAAGACTGCACACTATCACTGCAGTACATACACAGTTCAGACTTACAGGGATTTATATCAGATAACATTGCAGGACAGTCTGCAATACATACAGGACACATGTAAACTACTAGGTGCATAGCCTCATAAGATGATACCAGGCTATTGGCCCTGATACCCTCATAAGCCTGGGCCAGACTTTCGCCCATGCCCCTTCCAAGCCAGTACCTGTTTCCCCTGTTCAGCTGGGACACAGGCAGGATCTCAGGGGTGTCTCATCTGTTTCCCATGCAGTCATCTAGCTTCTTCTTCAAGAGGGCTATACATGTACTCAGCTAGACATGAGGAGGGTGTGTATTTTACAGACAGTGTATTGTGTGGGACACTACACTATCCGGTCAGCAAGTACTATACATGTCACAGACCAGGTGAGGGCCTTGTGTGCATGATGCATGAGTGCAATTTGTCTTACAGAAATGCAGAAATGCCATCAAGGCTGGATTGGACATGGCCCTGTATGCCAGACAAGGGTCACCTATGATCGGTCTGTATGAGACTGAGCACAGGGACAGGGCTTTCCAACTACCTGCATAGGATAACTAACAATTCCAAAACTGAAGAAAAACAAACTGTCAAAAAACAAACCAAAAGGTTCCGAACCAGCAGGTGTAAAACTCCAAAGGTTTATTAGGAAATGTAAAAGTAAAGCGCTTTTCGTCTCCCTTAGTAGGAAGACTTCTTCAGACAAAGGAAAAAATCATCAAACACAATTTAAAACCCAAAAAAAGGGGTGTGTGTTACAAAATTACAAACAGCTGCCTTAATTGAACCCACTGACATACCTTCACATTTAAAGTTGTATTACATTAAAAGCATAAATAAATGTCTACTTAGTGTAGACCGGGTGTCAAACATAAAAAAGTTTTCAAAAAAGAAACATGAACTTGATAAAAGTAATCAAGAATGTCTTAGTGAAGATTCATGGACCTAATCAAGTGTAAATACTGTTTGTTTCCCTTAAAATACATTTTAGCAAACAACTTTTGATAGGGTAAAACAAAACTCATACAGAATCTTGTGATTAAAAAGAAAATAAAATGAAGTAATGCTTGCAACTAAGTATATACAAATATAATATCCATTCCTTAACAGAAAAGGTAGTAAGGAGTACACATCTCTAATGCATAATGAAGAATCAATGAATAAATAAACAGTGCAACTCAACTAGGAGTCTGCAATAACCGGAATTTCAAAAGTGTTTCTAATAAAAGAAATGTTATTTCTAATGTTAAATAACCGAATATGTTTATTTCTGTGTTAAATTCTTTTTCAGATACTGTCGTTGTATTCTGTTGGCGTTGAAATGACAAGCAATTTCTGTGTTAGATTTTTAACACAGAAATAAACATATTCGGTTATTTAACATTAGAAATAACATTTCTTTTATTAGAAACGCCTTTGAAATTCTGGTTATTGCAGACTCCTAGTTGAGTTGCACTGTTTATTTATTCATTGATTCTTCATTATGCATTAGAGATGTGTACTCCTTACTACCTTTTCTGTTAAGGAATGGATATTATATTTGTATATACTTAGTTGCAAGCATTACTTCATTTTATTTTCTTTTTAATCACAAGATTCTGTATGAGTTTTGTTTTACCCTATCAAAAGTTGTTTGCTAAAATGTATTTTAAGGGAAACAAACAGTATTTACACTTGATTAGGTCCATGAATCTTCACTAAGACATTCTTGGTTACTTTTATCAAGTTCATGTTTCTTTGAAAACTTTTATGTTTAACACCCTGTCTACACTAAGTGGACATTTATTTATGCTTTTAATGTAATACAACTTTAAATGTGAAGGTATGTCAGTGGGTTCAATTAAGGCAGCTGTTTGTAATTTTGTAACACACACCCCTTTTTTTGGGTTTTAAATTGTGTTTGATGATTTTTTCCTTTGTCTGAAGGAGTCTTCCTACTAAGGAGACAAAGCGCTTACATTTACATTTCCTAATAAACCTTTGGAGTTTTACACCTGCTGGTTCGGAACCTTTTGGTTTGTTTTTTTTACCTGCATAGGATAGGTGTTGCAGACCCTGGAATTGCCTGGTCATGAACCTCTGTGGTCTCTGCATGTGCTTCATTTGCTTGGCAAGGTACATGAAAGGATCCAATGTACTTGGTAATGCATCTGATAAGGGTAGAGTACAGGGATGTTGTGGCCTCCTGGTTCCTGGATGATATACTCATATTTGTGAGGTAGGCCATGTAGACAGCCTTCGCTACAATGCTGCCCACATGGTGGGAAACTGTCAGGTTACCAAAACCAAACTGAATCCGAACCAGACCAAGAACAAAGTGATGTATCCAAAAGCTCAACAGGAACAAAAAAATTCAAAATGACTTAAATAAAACTCTGTTTTAATGAAAAGATAAAAAATTCCACATCAAGCGCTTTCGCCTGGAGGCATACCAGGCTTTTTCAAGATGAAACATGATTAAAAACTCAAGGCTTAAGTACTTTCTAGCCCAAATCATGTGACTAGAATAGCAACTAATAAAATATGCAAATCAGATGTTAAAGTGCCAACAGCAATTCATTCATTCAATGAAATTATACAATGTCTAATAACCCACAAAATTGTACTAAATAATGTAAAAACATGTGTTTAAATTACAACTCTTAATAAAGCATGTATGACTGTTTTATAAAGCCATAAACAAGCTTAAAAACTTAAAAACAGTCTTAAAAAATTCATTTTGTGTCTAAAACATCTATTAAGAACTATTGGTTTCTAAGATCTCTGTTAATCATATGAAAAGTTAAACAAAGTTTAAAACAGCCACTCAAAACAAAATGTTGTCCAAAATAACTGGAAATGAACAACCCATCTAAAAATTTTTTTATAATGAACAAAATCATAACTTGGCCCTCCTCAGTTTCAAAACACTCATAATACTAATACTGTCATTCAAACCAGGAGGCTTAGTTGCGTTCAACTTGAGCTGCCACAACAGTTCCTTTTATTCAAGCTGGGTTTCCCAATCACCCCCTCTACTGTCATGTAGGACTTGCTCTAGGATTAAAAATTTAAACTGCATATTAGGGCATGTGCTAAGATGCTTAAAAAAAACATTGTTTTCCTTTTTCTTGGAAACATCATAAAGATGCTCATATATCCTTCTCCTAAGGGTTCTCTCAGTTTTACCTACATAAAAACTGGAGCATTGAGTGCAAAAACCTAAATAGACAACTCCTTTCATACCACAGTTGTAATGGTGTTCAGCCCTAAATTTAAACCTCCTAGAGGGAATGAAAAACGAACTGTCGTTATACACATAAGGGCATTGTTTACATGAACCACACTTATACGTTCTAAGTTTCAAATAAACCCTTTTGTTGTCCACACCAGGTCTGATCTCAAAGAGACCCTTGAGGTTTGTGTCCCTTTTCCTAATAAAATGGGGATGCTCCTTAACAATCTGTTTGAAATCATCATGTTGTACCAAAATTGGCCAATATTTTTTAATTGATTGTTCAATTTTTAAGGAATCACCAGAAAAGGTATACACAAAACTGTTTTGGTATTCAATCTGTTGCAATGGTTTTGAAAGAATGCCACCAGATGCCCCCTTACCTAACAGAGGGCAGTAAGTAGCCTCCCTACCAGCAGTAACCTCCTCAGCCAAATTACTTACTAAGTATGCTGGCTAACCCCTTTCATCAAAAAGTTGCTTTAGCAAGGTAACCTCTTCAAGAAAAAGCTCCATTGTGCTACACATCCTTGAAGCACGTATAAGTTGACCCTTCACAATACCCTTCTTCTGGTGGAAGGGGTGGCCACTGTTGAAATGTAGGTAGGAATTAGAAAAGGAGTTTTTTCTATATATCCTAGATTGGAAAGTACCATTACTGACATCTTTAAGAAGGGCAACATCAAGATAATGCAAATAATCATTATTTACTTTGTAAGTAAAAGTTAGAAAGGGAGTGGTAGAATTGATGTAAACCATAAAGTCTAAGAATTGATCTAGAGAGCCATCCCATGACAAACAAATGTCATCCAGGTACCGTTTATAGTGGGTGATATGTTGAACCCAATGCGTGGAAAAAACAAATTTGTTTTCCCAGTGGTGTAACACTATGTTTGCATAACTAGAAGCACAAGCCGTGCCCATTGCTACACCCTTTTTCTGTTTGTAAGTGTCACCCTTAAAATAGATGAAATTGTTGTCTAGGACAGTCTCCATAAATTCAACCAGTAAACCAATCGTGTTAGACCCTAACCCAGATTCAGCAGCTAGAATATTGTTGAACCATTCCAGCCCTACAGCATGAGGGATACTGGGGAATAATTCAACTATGTCAATAGTGGCCATTAAAAGCTCCGGTTTATAGAGATTTTGCTGGATATCTCTGACATACCTCTCAACTGTCCTGATGTCCACAGACTGCCCAGAGGTTTGCCTGTTATGTTTGGTCTGTTCCTCAGACAACTTCTCTTTTGTGAAATCAGTAGGATAATGCGAGGATTATAGTCAGTAAATGCTGACATCCATTAGTGTTTCAGACATCATATCCTTCAAGGATGTTATGATACAACAAAGCCTGTAACACCAGCAACTGGTCCAATTTGTAACACCATTATGTGAGATATGTCCCTCTTTCCAGCCCCCTGTCCCCCAAGTATGTCATGCTTTGTCCAGAAGTCTTGCAGTAAGAGTTCTGCAGGTATGGTATATAATTATTTACTTTCTGCACTCCATGTAGCATCCCAGTGACTTAGCAGACTCCTGGAAGTGGTATGCAGCAGTGGTCATGAATATGGTCCCACACCCTGGACATTCTGTGTAAATCTGTACAGTTGAGAGTTATGTATGTCTGACCATTGTTTACAGACTGCCAAGATTGTGTAGCAGTGTTGTGTTTAAATGTTGGTTGGGCTGAGAAGGAGAGTAGCATATGTGAGTGTCATAGATCTTTTCTATCTGACTATGCATGCTGCTGCAGTTTAAATTTTTAATCCTAGAGCAAGTCCTACATGACAGTAGAGGGGGTGATTGGGAAACCCGGCTTGAATACAAGGAACTGTTGTGGCAGCTCAAGTTGAACGCAACTAAGCCTCCTGGTTTAAATGACAGTATTAGTATTATGAGTGTTTTGAAACTGAGGAGGGCCAAGTTATGATTTTGTTCATTATAAAAAATTTTTTAGATGGGTTGTTCATTTCCAGTTATTTTGGACAACATTTTGTTTTGAGTGGATGTTTTAAACTTTGTTTAACTTTTCATATGATTAACAGAGGTCTTAGAAACCAATAGTTCTTAATAGATTTTTTAGACACAAAATGAATTTTTTAAGCTTGTTTATGGCTTTATAAAACAGTCATACATGCTTTATTATGAGTTGTAATTTAAACACATGTTTTACATTATTTAGTACAATTTTGTGGGTTATTAGACGTTGTATAATTTCATTGAATGAATGAATTGCTGTTGGCACTTTAACATCTGATTTGCATATTTTATTAGTTGCTATTCTAGTCACATGATTTGGGCTAGAAAGTACTTAAGCCTTGAGTTTTTAATCATGTTTCATCTTGAAAAAGCCTGGTATGCCTCCAGGCGCTTGATGTGGAATTTTTTATCTTTTCATTAAAACAGAGTTTTATTTAAGTCATTTTGAATTTTTTTGTTCCTGTTGAGCCTTTGGATACATCACTTTGTTCTTGAAACTGTCAGGTTGCTACCAACCTTGGTGCACAAGTTGCCTCACACCTGATTGCATGCTCAGTACAGTATTGCTGTCATACTTAGTGTGAATGACATCTGCCACAGCAAGGAGGATAATGCTTTTCCTGGCATTCAGTTTGCGGAAATGGTTCTTGTACCAGTCATTAATTGGGTGAGGGACTCTTGGGGGATGCTCATATCAGTAGGGGAATGTAAGGCAGTGGCCAGCTTGCAAGCATCTGTACACCAGACCACTGCTTTTGTCCTGTACCTCAGATATGAATATCTCAAATAGTAGAGGCCCACAGACTGATCCTTGGGGTACACTGCTTTGGAAGGGTCTACTACTAGAGGTGGGTTCCACTACTTTAACCGAGTGGGTACTATCATTGGGCCAGTTAGCTACCCATCTGGTAACATACAGGCTGGTGCCTAGCTATATAGGCATATGTATCCTGACCACCTATGGATTATTGTGAGAGAACTGGGCAAGGTGAAGGTAGGCATTGTTCACCATCTTCCCCTCATCCTTGTGTTTGTTGATGACTTCAGAGAGTTTGACCATGTTTAACAGGCCTGATCTCCTTTTGAAAATACCATGCTGTGTGGGCTCAGGCATTTTGATGTTGCCGATGTCCCTGTTCATAATGTGCTTGATATTGCCTTCTGCGCCCTTGCAGAGCAGGCTAGGTAGGCTGATGTGCATATGATTGGTTGGGTCAATGGATTCCTCCACCTTTGTGTAAAGGGATGACAGTGGCTGTGCTCTGTGCAGATGGGATGACACTGTTGATCAGGCTGTGGTTGAGTACAGTATTTAAGGATCTGAGAGCCCATGCCTGTGTTCATATAGAATGCAGCCAGGGATGGTATCAGGCCTATGGAGACTTCTGTGTGTTGCCTTTGAAAGGGCATTATGGACCTGCTTCCTGATGATGAGGGAGGGGTGCAGGTGCTGTGCATGCACATGTGTACCAATGGTGGGACAGGGGGATGATGTTTACACTTCATCTGTCTGCAGCTGGTTGCCTATATCTATGCCGTATGTGTATGTGGTGTTGTTGACCACCACTACAGAAGAGATTTGTGTGTTGCCACTGGGATTGCAGATACATGTATGGAAAGCCTACTGATTGGCCTTGGTGGATGCATCCAATTTGTACTCAAAGATAGCCTTAGGGTAATTAACCTGTGACCTTATTTGCTTGTATAGATCAAGGTGACATTGCTTCCAATAAGGCACCTGTTCCTTCTTGGCCCTGTCCAGCAATTATTTCCACATATTATGGTATTTGTGTATTGCTGCTGTCCACCATGGATGTTTACCCTACCTTCAGGGAGATGATGTTGTCCTGTCAAGTATTGTTGAGTCCATAAAGCTATGTAGGTGCCCAATAATATTGTGGTGTGGGCCTGGATACTACTGCTAGTTCCAAATGATGGGACATTGGCTCTACAGCTACTTCTACCTGCTCTGAGTAGAGTCATAGTCATTTGTGTAAAGTTAGTTTTGTTTGACACTGTAAAGGGGGGGTGAGCAGGGAAGATGGTGACCTGAACAGTGATGGCTATGTGGTCAGATATTACCAAGGAGGATGCCGCTGTAGGAGTGCTACAGTGGCTACTCATGTTGGTTAGGACCAGGTAAAGGTTGTTTCCACCTGTCATAGTAGTGTTGACAGGCTGATCCACTTCATTTCCATTGACAAAGCTGAGGAATCTCTGTGCATTCATGTTCAGGTAGCATAGGTAATGCACACTATGGTTGAGTAGTTGAAGTCACCCAGGAGTAAAGTAGACAATTGGATCCCGACAGATTCCAGCAGGTCCCAATAGGTGTGGTGGGTGTCCATAGTCATGGTCGGAGGCCTGTAGCTAGCTATGATTTGAGTAGGTGTTTTGTCGACTGGCTACTGCACTCAGGATGGCTTGCATGCATCATACTGTTTGGCCAGCTTGGAGTTGTGTGTGTTTGTTTGATAATGTTCAGCACTCCACCTCCTGTTGCAAGCCTCCATTTGGGATTTAAATGTATGATGGGATGAGTAACCTGGCAAGGTTAGTGTGCTCTCCACAGCTAGAAAGCAGGTGTTATTGACTGCACTAATGTCAACATCCTACAGGGCAAGGTATGCTTGCCTTGACATGGGTTTCATGGTAAGACACCTGTTAGAGCAAGACATCTGCACAAAGGCACACATCACTGTTGAGCAAAGGCCAGAAAGTAGTGTCCCTTTATGAATCAAGCTGAACCACACTTAGTTGCCAGCAAAGACGGCATCACAGTGCCACTTTGCCAGTGATGTGACAGACAATGCGCAACTGTATGAAGCATTGAATACAAATATGAGGCAGATATGTGGTCAGTCTGTAAAACTCTGGACAGTTGTCAGGTATGGGCTCAGTATATCACATACAATTCAACACACACTCCTGCACCTGTTGTGTACTACCCACATACCCTATATAAGTCTCTTACATTTGTAAGACAAGCATATGTATCAGAGTAGCATTCACCAGTGAAATATGAATAATTACAACATCCCAGGTAGCTGGTCTAGCAGTGTAACACTCAGTACTAGACAACAGACACTCCACTAGTAGTCATACATGAGCTTACCTCTGCTGAGGTGACACAGAGTCCAGACATGTGATCCATGTCAATGCAGACAGGGCAAGCAGGAATGGCCATAGGTGCCAAACAGCAGCATGTGAGTCCAGCAGGTCTTGCTGCAGCCTAGTGTGTAATGTATTATTTGATATTATTGCATCCTCCTTCTGCATTCCATTACAAGCTTATGTGATTGACATATATGTTATAGTACTGTAGAGTTTCCTCAAAACAATGCAAATGGTTAGGTTTGTGTAGTCGCAGTCTGACTTTGTGTAGATGGGTTCAGACCTGTGTTGTATAGGCAGCAGCTTGCCTTTTGTAGGTAATGCTCATGAGCAGGTGATGGTCTGTGCACAATTGGTGTCTCCCACTTGCTACTTGCATCTAGAGCAGCGGTGTTGTGTTTCCATTAGCCAATGCCATAGCAACACAGTGCTATAATTAAGTCCCTCATGTGGGTCTTGCCCCTTTTCCTTGCCTGTGTGGAGGACATTATGGACATGTGGAGACAGCCCAACAACATGAGGGACAAGGCTCCAGAATTGGGTACAGATTGTATGTAAGTATTGCTTTTATACACATAAAGGATTGCTAGATTAACAAAGTTTGTCTGGATGTGCATTTTCTGTATGACTTGATGTCTGACAGTAATATATCTCTGACATACAGTTGCTGCTCGTCTATTAGGTGTATATGTATTTAGGGGCAGACTGAGTAATGTCCTGTAATACCTCAGGATTCCCTGTAGACTATGTGTTTGGTCAGTATATGTCGGTGTAGTTTGTGACTATCAGGATATTTATGTGCCTTTGTCCCCCCATTATTTATGACTTTGTACAGCTTTATTGCTCTAGGAGGTTGAGAAGTATGTGAGGCAGGCATCTGGGCATTCTGCAACAACCTGTACAGTTAACGGCGATGGCCGTACAGCACTTTCAAATGGCAGACATTTGTGTTTCAGGCTTCATACCCTTCAGGAAGTACGTACTACTGCAAACCTTTTATTCTATCGCTTTCCAGGTTTGTCAGTGCAATATTTACAGTGTGTCCCTATTTCTATGCCTTTGTCCCCCCATTATTTATGACTTTGTAGAACTTTCTTGCTCTAGGAGGTTGAGAAGTATGTGAGGCAGGCCTCTGGGCATTCTGCAGCAACCTGTACAGTTAATGGCTATGGCCATATGGCACTTTCAGATGGCAGACATTTGTGTTTCTGTCTTCATATCATTCAGGAAGTCTATGCTACTGCAAACCTTTTATTCTATCAGCTTTCCAGGTTTGTCAGTGCAATATTTTGAGAATGTTCCCATTTTTGTGCCTTTGCCCCCATTATTTATGTCTTTCTACAGCTTTCTTGCTCTAGGCGGTCGAGAAGTATGTGAGGCAGGCATCTGGGCATTCTGCAGAAACTGTACAGTTGATGGCTATGGCTGTATGTCACTTTTACAATGCAGGGGGTTGGTGACAGAACCTATCACATATCCCCTGCATTGTTTCTTGCTCCCCTATCTATTTTACTGTCCACAGACACTGAAATGCTCATTTTATTTCATTTCAGTGTCTGCAGACACTGAAATACTTTTAAAAAGTGCTGTACTGCACTTTCTGAGTGCAGGGGGCATGTTAGATTTGCATGCACTGCTTAGACATGCCCCCTGCACTCACTGCCCTTATAGCCATAACAGCAGCATGCCTGCATGAATATGCAAGGCGTGCTACTGCAACAACTGCGCTTGCACGGGTACGGTCCTCTCTGTGTTGGAATAACGCTATTCTGAGTTTACTGAATCCCAGGATAGGTGAGGAATCCAGAATATTTCACATAACAAAATATATGATTTTTGCAATAATCTTACTGGAAAAATATTATTTTACAGCACAGTAACTTCAAACTTGGATATTCACTCAGGCAGCAACACTAGTTCTACTCAGACATTAATAAAAATCCCAGAAATAATCATCTCAAGTGATGGGAGAAGCACAGTGACAGTGAAAGGGTGGATAGTGGATAGTGGATAAAATGTGAAATGCTGTCATGCATGATAACCAAAATACACAATGGTGGATGAAATGTGAAATGGTATCATGCATATGGACCAAAATACACGTAGTAATAACAAAACGGCAAATATATGCTTGCTTTCCTGTGAAGCATCTACATCATGTTTATGAAACATTAAAATTAAATGGATATGGACAGGAAACATGCATCATAACACCAGTAAATAAAATAAAACATTTAAATTAAATGAAGAAGGCTAGGAAACAGCATCATGTAATAAGCAAATAAACTATAGATATATAGTAATTTCTACATTGGCACTACTTCTTTTTTGGTTCACTTTCAGAAAACAACATATTTGCTGTGCAGGTCACGGTGAGATGAATGTCCGACTATAGTAGCTGTATGCTGAAGTAACAACAATTACAGAAAAGAATACTCATCAAATGGGTCACATTGCATAAGCTGAATTGTTAAAAAAGCATAACTACTTTGATCTTGCCAAGGAAAGAAGTATCAAAGCGTCAGTAAATGGCTTGTAAAAGTGAAATGTTGACTTAAAAGAAACACTCACATTATGGCAATATTATACTCTCACAGTAACCTTTGGTGAAGTTCTGAAATTGTAAAAGAATAACCTCATTTTTTATGTTATTGATCATTTCAGCTATAAACAACTGCCTCTTTCATTTAGAAGGTCTTATGATACGATGTGTTGTATGCCTGTTTAATGAAACTCTAGCTGATACATAACAAATTGCAACACAAGTAAACAGTTCACCTACAAGAAAAAAAAAATGGCAGCTTTAAGAAAATCATTATTTTCTCCTTTAAATATAGTGCCATTTTATAACATAGCATCTTGTAATGTAAGTAAAAGGGTTTAACATTTTTCAAAACAAATCAATTCAAAATAAAAAGGTGTCTCAATGAAAAATATGGTTTTGAAATAGTGACATGACAATCATTTTTCATCTAGAAGTGATACTAAGAGCCCAAGGCAACACAATCACTAGTTTAATTTGAGAGTTTGTCAATAAACCATAAGTGCATTTTTCCTCTGAAAAATTAGAATAGTGCTGTTAAACTGAAAAATATTTTCAGACAAGCTGATACATTTCTCTTTGATATGACAGTGTGAGATTACCTTTAGTATTAACTGTACATCAAAATATGTTAGCCTTAATATATGCATATCAAAAACAGAACTGTTAAATCGTCTGAAACTGTAATATGTGGCAAAATGCTTTGCAACAAAATCTCTAGCTACTAAACTTCTTATTTACATCATCAGACATTGCATTTATTTCCAAAACCATAGAATGCAAAGCAAACATCATAAGGCTATTCCTAGTCAGTTATGCAAATGCGCTTAGGCTATTCAAGCTGTTCATGGATGAGCAGCTGAGCTGCGGTTCATAGACGCTATTTGCTTAAATGCACAATAACCTCAAATGCGCTTATGAAAATGTACAAATAATGAGATGCAGATGAGGAATAATACAAATCTTCATATGCTAATGAAGTATGTTTTGCACCATTTATGATTTACAGTCAAATGTTCCCATTTTATTGCACTGGTATATAAAGAGAAGTCTCAACAAATCTGTTACAGCTGCAGTCATAAAAAAATATTGCCACTTGCTGCTAGCTTTGCTATTTCCATGTGTGAGTTACTTTTCTTGGCTGGGCCAAAACCACTTGCTTCCAGCAGTGCTTGCCAGCCAAGGAAGCAAAATATAAGCAAAGGATAACTTATTATAACTTTGACAATCAGTAAATCCTTGATAGGTTCAGAGTGGACAGGGACATTATAAGGGTCTTAGTGGGTATGTTTAACTCCCATAGGGGCACTGGAGGAATGCATGGACTTGCTATCCCTGTGGATGCCAAGGTATGTATAGGCCTCACTATACTTGCTGCACAGAGCTTCCAGAGACAGACTGGGGCATGTTGGGGATCTGACAGGCTTCTCTGCCTTGAGGATACTGTAGCAGGTCCTGTATGTGCTCTTTGCATGTGTGGATCAGTATATCTATTTCCCTGAGTCACCTCAGGTCCAAGCCAGGGCTGAGTGCTTTTATGAGCTGTCATGTTTCGTGAGGTTCTCATTGTGACAGATTGCACCCATGTTACAATCAGGGCCTCTTCTGGTCCAAAGGGAATTGGAACCACAATAGGAAGGGCTACAATTTCATCAATTCCCAGGTAGTGAGTGATGCATGGAGTGCATCACCAATGTCTTTGTCTAAATCCTGGCAGTGCGCATGATTCTCATAACTGGCACATTAGCTCACTGCAGTACCTTTTCCTGCATAGTAGGATGTGCAGTGGTCATCTTGTTGGTAAGTGGAAATATATATATATATATATATATATATATATATATATATATATATATATATATATATATATATATATATGTATTTAAGTAAATTATTCATGTTACAGTGTATGGATGAATACTATTTTTTGCTTTGTTTTGACCCCCTTTCTCTCTCTCTCTCTCTTTTTGCTTAGGTGATGCTGGATATACAATGGAGCCATGGCTCATGCAACCAGTGAGAAATCCAAGTGGAGCTGTAGAGGAGACATGTACCACATCTCTATCCCAGACCTGTATATCATTGAGAAAGTTTTTGTCAACATGGAAAGCCATTTAAGGTGCCCAGTTTCACTATGACTCAGCTACTGTGTGCAGGATGTTTTCTGTATATTGCACTCTGCTTAACATGATCATGCACCAGTCTGGTGGTGAAGTGACCCATACTGTCACTGCAGATCCCAGTTCCATTCCCACTATGACTATTGATGACCAGCTCGCAGCAATAGTAAGGGACACCATATAGCAGACTCATGCACAGCATGCAGCTGCTCTGATAAAAAAGCAGTATCTAGTCCACACGCAGATAGTATGAAAGCACCTGGTAAAGGGATAGTTCATGACAGACCTGTGTTCTAGTTCTGATTCACAGATGCATAGGTCACTGAACTAAATATCAGAAAACTCAAAAATCTGTATACATATGAGGTATGGGTATACTGGAACATCATCAACTGCTTTTGCATGGTAGTAGTGGTACCTTATATCTAATGTGTCATTGTACACCTAAACTGTCATAACTAATACTGAGGCCTCTACAGCCTAGAGGACTCAACATAACTGCAGATGTGGCCACTTATGTGACAACAAGATGTTTCTGATGAAACAGCCAGTCACACAGTTTGGTTTGTCAAGGATGGTTTTTATCAGCAATGCCTTGATAAACAAGTACTTTGTACCAAATCAACAAATGAATGAAAAACTGAGTTTAAGATTATTCAGTTGTTTTGAATATGATGGGAAACATGACACCCCCTTGCCTTGCAGAGTTTCTCAATAGTTATTTGTAATTAAGTGTTTGTTTAACTTGCTTATTTTTTTTTCTCTCTCTCTTTTGACTTCAAAGGTATGTTTAGAATACAAAGAATTGGTAAATAATCAGTATCAAATACTTTCCAAAGGATGTATAAAGAAAGTCAGTCATCTAGGTTAATATGCATAATGATGTAACAGCTTCAGGTATAATACATTGGTGCTCCACATACTAAATTTCTCAATATTTATGACTTTAAGTATTTTTAGTATGTATTTCTTCTAGGACAGTTTATAGACTTCAAAGTGATAAGATTGCCCAGTATAGTTTATCCTATGAAATATTCTTAGCTGTCTCTTTCATCCCTTCCTCAAAAGCTGTATTCAAGAAAAAATGCTCCACTCCTTTGTCAGTGGACATGTGAATTTATGCAATATATAGATAGGAAATTGGAAAGGCTGCATATGCCATTTTTATTTTTTAACATTTTTTAAATGTAAGGATAAGGATAGCAAAAGCAATGGGCAGGATTCACAAAGGCTTGCACGGAGTCTAAGAGTAGTGTAAGACTCCATGCAGCCTTCGTGATCCAGGAACAGCCCTAAAGTCCGTGTAAGAGACCAGCTAAAACGTCTCTTACATGGAGTGGGCGTGGATATGCTAATCACCTCACTTGCAGCCGAATAGCATGCAAATGACGTAGATTAGCAATCCAGGAAGCCCAAAGCAGCCCGTGTAAGAGCCGTTTTAGCTGCAGAAATGTACTCAGTTGACAACTGAGTGCGTTTCTGCAAAACACAATGGAGCCATGTCAGCTCCAAATAAAGGGTGCATATGTGTCAGGCAGCATGCCAATGGCCAAATATGCGGCCATTGTCAAGGTACCCCGATGCAAATATGAGAAATAAATATTTTTTTCGGCGATCGCGGTGTTTAAATGCAGCAGCCCCAGCATAACGGGCTGCACTATATAAAACATAAAATGAAGGTTATAAACCCACAAATGTGGGTCTTATGCAATACATGGATTTACAATGCAGGGACCAGCAGACCAAAAACAACATGGCCACCGTTTAGTGGTTGCTAAGGAGTCTAAGACATGTAACTAAGCATTAGTAGGCAATCTGATGCAAATGAGTGTTAGGATACTGAATTCCACTGTCACATAGCAAATGAGCACATTCTGAGTAGTGTAAGAGTTACATAAGGGGGAGGAACAGAGTAGGAGATAGGTGACATCACAGGGGGGAATGGCAGAAAGAAATGCAGTTCATTGGAGGTCAGTGTTACATGACAGATGTCAGACACATATCATGGAAAGAGGAGTGCCACAACATAAGCATGGGAAAGTCAAGAAATGGAAGGTATACACTGTTGCCTACAACAAAGTTTCTTGCTGGGCGTGCATGCGCACGTGTGGGTGCCATGAAGCGTGAGTAGGACAGTGTGTGCGCGTGTAAGGCAGACTGAGCATGTGGGAGCCTGTTGGTAGATGTTTAACACTGTTTGTGCTGGTGTGCACGCGTTTTAACCCAAATAAGCAGATTCTGAACTGTGTAAGCATGTGTGCGTGCATGTAAGCCACTGTGAGCGTGTTTCTGCTGGTATGCACGCTGCTCCCCCCTGAGGAAACAGAAAGGAAAAAGGAAGCAACAGAATTCGTAGGAAGCTAGCAGGGAATACTGTTGGAGCTAGCAGGTGAAAACAATTAGAAGCAGGCAATTACACAGGCAGAATAGTAGCCCAGCCCAGCACTTAAAACTCTGCAAACAGCAGTGCAGGATGTTTCTCTCAAGAGACACTGCAAGACAGGAGTAAGCTATTAGAAGTGAAAACTGAAAAAGCTGAACTCAGAGCAGAAATGTTAGGGGCTGCCATAGCTGTCATAATGAGACATAGGCGACTTGCTGAGGGTGGTGACAATGCAGATGGTGCCAGACAACCCACAGTGAGGAGACGGAAAAGAGTGTACAGGCCCAGGGTCACCTACCATGGGTTACATGAGCTGGAGATAGTAGAGCGCTATAGAGTGGACAGAGAGCTCCTGCAGCAAATAGTTGAGCTGTGCAGGCCACGCCTCACACACAGAACCAACAGAGGAGAACCCATCTCAGTGGAAACCAAGGTATGTGTTGGCCTAAGAATACTAGCAACAGGTAACTTCCAAAGACCAACTGGTGATATGATGGGGATATCACAGGCATCAGCCTTCAGGGTACTGCACCAGTTCCTGGATGCCATGTCAGCACATGTCAGTGATCATGTATATTTACCCAATGCCCGGGAGGTACTGGCCAGCAATATGCGTCTCTTCCAGCAAATAGCGGAATACCCTGGGGTAGTGGGTGCAATAGACTGCACGCACATACGCATCAAAGCACCAGCCGGTGAGTGGGGTAGGGCCTACATTAACCACAAGGGCTTCCCCTCCATCAACTGCCAGGTCATGTGTGATGCCCAGGGCATAATAATGAATGTGTGTGCTGGCTGCCCTGGGAGCTAACATGATTCCCACATCTGGCATTTGACGCAGCTGTACCAGACATTTGCCAATGGGGACATCCCACATGGACACCTAGTGGACGATGCAGGTTATGCACTGGAGCTGTGGCTGATGACACCCATCAGAAATGCACACACACCTGAACAGGAACGCCATAATGAGGCACAATCACAGACATGTAATGTAATAGAGCGTGTGTTTGGGCTGCTCAAGTCACGGTTCCGGTGTCTGGACACATCTGGTGGAGCCTTGCAGTACACACCAACTACATGTACCCAAATTGTCATGGTATGTGCTATGCTACATAATATGATCTTGCGAAAACAGCTGCAGCAGGACCAGCATAGGGCTGGGCCAAACAGCCCCCCAACATTGCCAAGGCCATCACAGGCAGAGCATGACTCGGAGGAGGAACAACCTGATCCTGCCCCAGTAGGCAGAAGGAGGTGCCCAGTATGCCCTGGCCTTGGCAAAGAGGCAACGCATAGCACATACACTGGCTCAGTAGGAACCCTGGGAATGATACCCCCTCTGACTCACTCAAATAATAACAGGGATGCCTAAAATGACATGACCTACTCACAAACATGTACAGGGAGTGTAATATGCACATCCGACAGAGGCAGCCCTGCAGCACCACCTGAGGCATGAATGCCATGTGTTAAGTAATGTAACACCATGTACTATATGCACACCTGAGGACCGTGACTAACATCCTACCCTCACCAAGCATCATGCCACAATATGACAATGAGATGATCAATTGTAATAATTGGCTGAAGTATTGCAGTTAGTCAAAGGGGATTCAATGTGTGCCAGCCTGGGATGACATGCTGAGCATGACATGATGCTCCACCTGCTAGGACTGGCGTGCACCTATCAGTGCAGGCCATATGGATACTGGCAAAGGCTGTTGTTACCCACAGCGTGCCCTGAATAGGTAAGGCTCAAAACACAAACCTACCTCCATAGGTATCAGAAGGGATAAGAACCTAGATGTAATGCTACCCAATGCCAGAAGTCTAAACAGCAAGATGCATGCAGTCTAAACTCACCCAGTATGGAGAATGTTGATATCTGTGCTGTAACAGAAAACTGGGTCAAGGCTCACAACAGCACCCTAACACTACCAGGTTACACCTCCTACTGTGCTGTACAGCCTCAAAACATGGAACAAGCTACAAAAGGAGGGTGACTAGCAATAATTGTCAAGGATAAACACACCTCCATGTTGGTACCACAACAAGAAGCAGCATGGACTAGCCATGGTCAAGTAACAGTGGCTAAAACTGCCTCCCAGTTTATAGCCTGCTACAGACTACTGTCCCAACACCAGGAACTGCACCTGGCCTATGTTGGAATAGATGAATATATCAAGTTCTCCAAACCACATTATATTGGGTGACTAAAAATACCCAGGCATAGACTGGGAGCATTATACTAGCTCCAACACTGTAGGACAAAAGTTCATAGAATCCATAAACCAAAATGCCCAGGAACAACGTACCACTCCCACAAGAGGGTAAGCATACTGGATGTGATAATCAGCAACATGGGTACTGGATGGCAAGATGAGAAGTGTATTGCTCACTGGTAAGACCAGACCATAGAGTAATCACACTGGATATACACATCCTGACCACAGTCCCTGGCCAGAAAACCACAGTGAAAAACATGTGTAAAGCAAAGGTTGCACTCCTCCAAACTGATGTGGAATCCATTAAAGGCCATGTGCAGGTGCAAAATATGGGCCACACCTCAGAACCTGTTATACAGGCATTCCATGAACACTGCCAGGAATGCTCGGATTATGCAATCCTAAATTAAAACAAGACACAATGCCATACACGCAGGCATCTGGCATGGTGGACTCCAGCCATTATTAAACCATGCAAGAGAATGAGGAAGCTACTACATGATAGAGCAAACATAAAAAAAGAAGTAATCACTGATCAGTAGTATGGCAATAAAATATGTCCACACATACAATCCACTAAGGCCAGCTACAACAAGTTGAATCTGTGAATCTTGAGGCAATGTTACACCTGCCCCAAGTACACAGACAACCCTCAACTCCCCCCAAGAAATACAAATATATGTGAGAGATGCAACCATTTATACAAACTGGAGGCTGAGCTCCCTCAACTCAGTACTCCCAAAACTAATCAGGAGGAGAAGGTAACCACACACACCACAAACCCAGTCCCACATAGACCTATCACAACTGCAAACCAAAGACATAAACACAGAAAAACATTCCCGGAGGCCCGAATTACAAACACACCACACCAACAGAGGCCTCCAAAGCAGACACCCAATCAAACAACCTCCAAACATAGCACATGCAACACATAGCTGGTGTGCCAAACAGTCACAGGCCAGAAGGAGAAACAACATGCCTGATACAGTTGTAATAGGTGACTCCATAGTGAGACACACTGCTGTCCCGCACACCAGACTGAACAAGGGAAAGGGTACAGTAAGCTGCCTGTAGGCTTCCACATAACACAAGTATGCAGGTCACCCCAAAGCAAGTAGAAATATGATGCAGTCATAGTCCATGCTGGTGTGAATGACCTGAGATGTACCTCCCCGGACTACATGAAAAGAGACATAGATGAGCTCTCCGATTATGTAGTCCAGGCCGGTATGACACTGACCGTTTGCAGCATCCTACCCTCACCAAGAATGATGCCACAGTACAAACACAGAATGATCAGTTATAACAAGTGGCACAATTACTGGTGTCAATCCAAGGGGATCCAATGTCTGTCTGCTTGGGATGTCATGCTTGACAAGCCACGCAGCTGTTCCAGGGATGGCTTGCACCTGTTAACCCTGGGCATCTGGATATTGGATAAGGCTATTGCCACCTCCATAGAGCCTTTCGTAGGCAAGGCTGAAAAGACTAACCCACCACCCTAGAAAACATAAGTGGAAAGAAACATAAGGGTAATGCTGACCAATGCCAGATGTGTAAACCTCAATATGCATGCTCCCGAGGCCCTCCCCAGTATGGAGAACATCGATGTCTGTGCAGTGACAGAAACCTGCTGCAAGCCTCCTGACAGCACACCAGCACTACCAGGTTATACCACATATCATGCATTATGGTCCCAAAACCTGGAACAAAACATAAAAAGGAGGGTGAGTATCCATATTCAGCACAGACACCCATACGTCCAGGTAACTGACAATGCACAAGGCATTGGAGTCCACCCATGTGCAACTAACCATAGGCAAGACTGCTGTACAGTCTGTAGCATGCTACAGACCACACTCTCACACACAGGAACCCCACCCAGCCATCCTGAAGACACTGGACAGTATGAATGTCCCACCAAATACCAAACAAGGTACTCACAAATTACCACATAGGTGGTAAACCATTATGTATGGAAGGGGTAATCAGGGACCTAGGGACACAAGTGGACAGTAACCTGTTATGTGACACTCACATTGCCAATGTGGCTAGGAAGACTGTCTATATTGGACACCGTATCATGAAAGGATTCACATCTACGTCAACAGAGGTCATTGTGCCCCTATACTGTTCTCTTATCAGACCCATAATCTAGTACAATGCCTCATTTGGGATGTACCTTACCTGACACCTGCAGCAGTTAGAAAGACCTCAAAGGTACCTCACCAAGAGGATAAAGGGTCTCAAATATATGTCATATGCTGCCTGGCTGTTGACACCCCAGCTGAATGCAGTCACATACTGCCTAAACAGAGGCATTGTATGTCTGTTGTACAAGACCATGTCCAACACAGGAGTAATGGACATGCTCCACCCCAGAAAACTCAAAGCCATCAGAGCTGTGAGAGTGAGAGATGTCAACCTCAACACATAATGAAATAGGATGTGCTGGAGGGACAGATACATAACCCAGAGGCTCCCACACCCTGGAACAGAATCCCACTCCATGTTAGGCAGAGCCCTCACTGACACTCTTCAACAGGAATCTTGCCAAGTGGATGGATGATCGTAGATTTACACTGGGGGTCTTCACTGTATCACGTCCAGACAGAGGCACAGCAAAGCAAATCATAAATGGCCATAATATTCACATAGCAAGGTGGCGAAAGCCACACACACTCTGGCTAGGCTTACAAATGCCCTAGGGTGGATAGCCTAGTATGAACCTATGAACCTATGAAGATACAAATTGTACAGGACACCAAGGATAATCCCAAGGCTTCCTCAACTGATGGTAGGAACTGTGTTGGGAATTCACAGATATGCTCTGAATCACACAAATATTACAAACAACGTACCAAACACACACACATATTGCCAACATACATCCTGACAGGTGCAGTGCAACCCCCCCCCCCCCCAGAATGCAAAATATCTATCCCAGAAGATTGCTGGCCCCCTGACATTGCAGATGCTGAGGTAACAGCCAGCATCTACAAAGCAAAACACACAGCAGCAATGGTATGAGATGGTGTCCTGGGCTGAGTCCAACATGGACTCCAAGAAGAATGGAATGCCAAATCACACTATTGCTCAATGTCAGCCTTACCACAGGATATGTACCCAAAGAGCAGTGTACAACAACAGTGGTCATTCTCAACAAAGGTGTTGCCTGAATGGATACTGAAAACTACCACCCCAGAATCCTGAGAAGCTTGGTCTGCACAGCTATGGAAAGGATCAGCATGTACTGCAGACATAAAGATATTGGGGACCTACTGACACCAGACCCTACCCAGTGTGGCTTTCTTAAGTGCAGATCCTGCTAAACATGTTTGACTCATTTGAAACAGTCATTAAGGTCATTGATGAGGGCAATGTGGTCCACACAGCGTAGCTGGACCTTGCAAAGGCTTCCATACAATAACCTACGTGTTCATTATAGATATGCTCACCAGCTTAAATATAAACCCCTGTGTCAGTAGAGGGGTTGCAAACCAGACCAAGGACAGAACTGACATGGTCAGACATGCTGCAGCCATGTCAGACTACAAACCAGATATAACTGGTATCCCACAAGGCTTGGTCCTGGGACCACCCTCGTTTGGTATATATGTTCCATAGGTACAGGCCAACATGGAAGGACTGTGTCTGAACATGTTTGCAGAGGACTACAAACTGCCCACCATATCTGACCCTCCAGCTGACACAAGCATCCCACAAAAGGGCCACATAGAAACAGACAACTGGTGCCATAGACATGTCAGCAAGCTAATTGCAGAAAAGTGTATAGCCAACCCCCGTGGATATACAGTAAGTGCCCACCAATTACCACATAGGTGTTAACCCATTATGTACTTAACATGTAATGAGAGACCTGGGGACACAAGGTGATAGATATCCTGCATTGGACAAACATGTAGCTGTAGTGTTTACAGAAACATACCATATACCCACCTAATCATGAAGGTTGTCAGATCTAGATAAGGGGAGGTCATTGTGGCTCTGCAGTCATCCTTCATCAGCATTACAATTGACTACAATAGCCCCTGTGGGATGTACCTCAGCAGACACCTCCATCAACTGTAAAGTCCCCAACAGTACCTCACCAGGAGTATCAAAGAGCTTGAACAGATGCCATGTGTTGCCTGATTAAACAAACTGCAGCTACACACACTGCCATACTGCCCACCCAGAGGCAAGCTGTGCCTGATGTATAAAAGCCATGTCCAAGCTGGAATCAATGAACATGCTGCACCTTGTACAATCTGAATGGCAGTGAGCTATGCACATGAGAGACCTGAACCCCAGCACTGACATACATAGTACAAGCTGTACTGCATGATCCATAACACAGAAGCCACCCCACTCATGAGTAAACTCCCAGTACAGGTTATCCATAGAGTCACTCATCGATTCTCCTCAAGAGGAATCTTGATGAGTGGATGGAGATGTAGGTTTACCCTGGGTATCACTGTTATGTCACAGGTAGACGGAGGCACAGTATACCAACCATGACATATGTCATGGCAAACTCCACCTACAATGTGTGTCAAAGGACAAACACACTCTCCGACTAGCATTGGAAATGGCCTAGGGCACATCGCTGAAGTGTTTGCAAATGTATACCTATGTTGTGGAATACACTACCAATGTTGGACAAGCCTGGTTTAAGTAGTTCATATCTGAACATAATGCAACATGGTCAGATGTACAACTGGCCCCTAACCAGGCTGTTGTGCTCCACTATGGAAATGTAAAGCAGTGATAGGACTAAAGCCCAGGATACTGTCCACCACAGTGAAAGTACTGAACCAGTACACTATACAGTACTACAGTGTTGGGTCAGTATGACAGGATGTTGACAACTGTATGAAAAGTATCCCATGCAAACCCTGCAGGCACAGTATAATCCCTGTTGTGTTCACACACAAAGCAGTTGGACAGTAACTACACAACATGACACACAACACACAACCATAAACGGGAGATATTTGTTGAAGTTCACACTCATCCACAAATGTGGTGGGCTGCAGAGTTCAACATATGGAAAGCTCACACTGGGCATGCTCGCACACTTTGATAAATGAGACATATGTCAGACAACATGCCATGGGAAGGCTGAACTGGGCATGCTCACACACTTAGGCCAAATCTCAGTTTAGCAGTTACACATATCTGGTATTTTATGCGTGTTATTCCAGGAACCAACCACTTAACAGCTATCTGCCCAGTGCACACAGTTAAATGACTACAGAGACATATGTGATATAGTGGATCCCTCCTATATGCAAACATCTTCCACAGATACACAAGTTGTTCATACAAGCGAGGGGAATGCTATGGCAATAAAGACCTGCAAACAGTCTATCAGCAACAAATGATGTGCATCTGACAATTAAACATATGGGTGTAGAGGTCAACACTAGGCTGTTTGCCCTAGGGAATGACAGCTTAGCCAGAGTGTGCTTGGCGTCTGCCTCCCCAGTACAGTGAGCTACTGTTCCACTGTAAAGTAGGTCACATAAGGCACCGTGTGAGGCTAGTGTGCTGTGCCTCTGTCAAGCAGGGACACAGTGGAGATCCCAGGGTTTGAATTTGCTAAGCCACAGCCATGTTGTTGGTGTGTGCTGGAAGACGGTTGCTGAGGACCTCTAACAGTAAGTGGGCGTCAATAACAGACTGAGGGGAGCCTTATCTGCATTGTCTGGACAATTTCACTGTCAACACTGTGTTGTGATGATTATGAGGGATTGAAGTGTCATGCCGGTACTGTTCAGAGATGTCCTCCCTCTGTGGGCTACTGCTCTGCAATGTATTAGCTCACTCTGTCTGTTGGACAGCTCATATATGGCTGGTGTACATCTGACAGGTGTCCTGTTGTGGAGCAGTCATGGGTATATTTGGGATAGCATGATCAATGCAAACCTTCCACATGCTCATAGAATGCAATTGTCAAGGATTATGCAGAGTGGCCTGTATACTCCCCCAGCATGGGCCCTTTGAAGTCTTCCACCCCAGTCTTCACAAGTGTAAAGTCTGCTTTTGATAAATACAGTTTGTTTGCAGTGACAACCTTGCCTGGGGGTGGGGATGGGATATGGATGGCCAGGGAAAGGTGGATATGGTCAGATATCAACAATGGTGGTCTACCTCTGGTGTGGAACAGTGAGTACCCATGTTGTAGATGGTCAGGTGCAATATGTATTCTCCCTTGTGGCTGTGGTCAGTGGTTCTGCCATAGCACATGGACTCACAAATTGTAGTGGCTGTAGGGTAATGTTGTAGAGGCCTGAGTAGTTCCCACACACAATATGCCTGTACCTGAAGTTAACAACTGGAATGGTGTATGTGAACACCTGCATATCTTGGCACTGTTCCCAGAGAAGCAAAGTGTGTGTCCTGGATGTGGGAGGGGGGGTCAGGACTGGCTGTGTTGTATGTTACAGGTCCTGTGGTCACGAAGCATGGTATAAAACATAACCTGCCAGTATGATGTGCATATCTGACCCTGACGTAGGTGGCTGCAAATGCATATATATGCTATCCCCCACCTGACAGGTAGTACTAGATGTACATACCTCTGTAGAAATAATGATGTTAGCACCCTATAAATACTGCAGGTGCAGAGCAAATGCCCAGTAATTTGGATAGTGCACTCTGCTAATGCGTCTCTCAAGTGTCATAATATAGTTAGGTATGGTTTGAATCCTGCAAATGCTCAGTGTGTGTGGAGGGGTTGAGTGTGTGTGCAAGTCTGTATGAAAGAGATGTCCCTTTTGGCAACTGGGAAAATACACTACAGGATGCACATCTCCTTTCTAAACACTGATGATGTCAGCACCCTATAAGTACAGCAGGAGAAGGAAACCTCCCAGTAATGCGAATAGCGCGCTCTGCTAATCGTCCGTCTCGAGTGTCATAACATAGTTAGGTAGTGGTTTGAATCCTGCAAATGCTCAGTATGTGGAGGGGGTTAGTGTATGCAGGTCTGTATAAAAGATATGTCCCTTTTGGCAGCTAGAGAACACACTACAGGATGCACATTCCTTTCTAAACACTGATGATGTCAGCACCCTATAAGTATAACAGGAGAAGGAAACCTCCCAGTAATCGCGAATAACACGGCTCTGCTAATGCATCCGTCTCGAGTGTCATAACATAGTTAGGTAGTGATTGAATCCTGCAAATACTCAATATGTGTGGAGGAGATTAGTGTGTGCAAGTCTGTATGAAAGAAATGTCCCTTTTGGCAACTAGGAGAACACACTACAGGATGCACATTCCCCTTTCTAAACACTGATGATGTCAGCACCCTATAAGTACAGCAGGAGAAGGGAAAGCTTCCTGTAATGCGAATAGCGCGCTCTGCTAATACATCCTTTTCGAGTATCATAACATAGTTAGGTAGGGGTTTAAATCCTGAAAATGCTCAATATGTGTGGATGATGAGGAGGTTAGTGTGTGTGTGCAAGTCTGTATAGAAAGAAATGTCCCTTTTGGCAACTAGAGAAGACACTACAGGATGCACCTTCCCCTTTCTAAGCACTGATGATGTCAGCACCCTATAAGTACAGCAGGAGAAGGAAAACCTCCCAGTTATGCAAATAGTAAGCTCTGCTAACGCGTCCGTCTCGAATGTCATAATATAGTTGGTAGAGTTTGAATCCTGCAAATGCTCAATATGTGTGGATGAGGTTGGTGTGTGCAAGTCTGTATGAAAGAAATGTCCTTTGGCAACTAGGAGAATACACTACAGGATGCACATTCCCCTTTCTAAACACTGATGATGTCAGCACCCTATAAGTACAGCAGGAGAAGGAAAAACACCAAGTAATGCGAATAAACGCACTCTGCTAATGTGCCCTTCTTGAGTGTCATAACATAGTTAGGTAGGGGTTTGAATTCTGCAAATAGCAAGTGCATGTGGGAGGGTGAAAGTAGTGTGTGTGCAATTACATGTGTGAGAGAACTGACCTTTTGCCAGCCAGTACAGCACACCAGCTGCTGCATGTTCCAATCTCTACACAGAGATGATGTCAGCACCCCACAAGTACAGCGGAAGAGGGCGTATCTCCCCGTAATGCAAATAACGCTCTGCTACATCTCTCACTACTGTCATAGCACAGTTAGTAATGGCTTTGAATTCCAGACATGCCACGTGTTTTTGTCACACAGAATGCCCATGTGTGTGGGTTGTTGTTCACAATAATGCATGACATCGATTAAACCAGTAATGGCAATGGATGATGTATGTGTGTGCAAAATACACATATGTACCTGTGACCTTCAATAGTTATCATGTCTGACGCCTGCCACATGTGAATACATGGTGGCCCCGCATTTGCACTGGATAACATTATGACTGTGGTCTTCTGTGCGGGTGCTGCATGTGAGTATGTGTATATACAGTGTGATATGTAGGCGCAATGGTATCAACCTAGCAGCGAGGATACATATCTGGTCACGGGGCATATAGTCTACATGTTGTTAATGAACGGTGCTGCATGTTTTCACCTGTTGTGGGAGTGGTAACAAGTTGTTCCATAGCAATGCCAGTGACTATATGCTAGGAACCTTTCAGCTAGGGTGTTGTAGCTACAGTAATTCATCAGCATTCAGTAATACGTCAGCATTCTGGTGAGGGTATGATGCCAACCAAGGTCAGGGGTCATACCAGCCTGTGCCACATGCTCAGAGAGCCCTTCCATGTTCCTATCATGTAGTCCAGGGAGGTACATCACAGGTCAGCCATAGTGGCATGGACAATAACTGAGTCATATGTGTCCATGCCTCTGACTGACCTGTATGCTTGTGTTATGTGGTGGACCATAGTGCCCCATGGGCATATCACTGTGACCTTCACCTTGTCCAGCCTGGTGAGCGTGACCTCACTGTGCCGGACAATAAAGGTGCCTAACACAACTGTAGCAGGTGTGTTGTCTAGCCATTACAGGCTGTGACTGTTTGGCATACAGGATTTGTGTGCTATGTGTTATGCGTGATGTGTTCTGGCATAGCATTGTGCCTGTGTGCCAGCTGCTGTGCAGAGGTGTCTGCCGCTCAGGCAGGATGCTATTCTTAGGCTCCACGAGTGGCCCAGTGTGTTCACGTGCCTTGTATTGCTGTCAGTGTAGGTCTACATCAGACTGGTATTGTAGTCACTGTAGTATTTATGCCACCTGACAGGTTATGCCAGTACTGGGTTCAAGTGCTTAGTCCCCAGTTTGGCTATGTGGTTCCATCTCATACATGTGTTGTACGTCCATGTGTAGGGAGAGGGTTGACTGTGTACATGTGGCAGCTGTGACATTGCCACATGACCCACATATTCACAACTGTACCATAGAGGTGACTGGCAACTGACCTTTGCACATGCTACCATAGTATTGTGATTGCCATGGTGATTAACAGCACATAGGGCCAATGGGGAACAAGGTACATAGGTTCATAGGTTCATAAGTTCATACTAGGCTATCTGCCCTAGGACATTTATAAACCTAGCCCAGAAGAATGTGTTTGGCTGTCGCCATCCATTGTAAATTTATCTTGCTATGCCCTTTTTTCGAGGTTAGTATACTGTGCCTCTGTCTAACAGTGACACAGAAGTGATACCCGAGGTAAACCTGTGATGTCCCATCCACTCATCAAGATTCCTCTTGAATTGAGTCAATGGGGGACTCTGCCTAACCTGGACTGGGATTTTTGTGTATTCCAGAGTGAAGGAACCTCTGGATTATGAATCTGTCCCTCAGCATGTCCTATTTATTTCAGTGCTGAGGTTCAAGTCTCTTGAGCGTGTAGCTCAATGAGTTTGGATATTCTGAGGTGCAGCATGCCCATTAATTCGGGTTTGACATGGCTTTATACATCAGGCACAGATACCGCCTCTGAACAGGCGGTATGCCACTGAGTAGAGCTGGAGTTTCTTTAACCGGTCAACATATGGCATCCTGTTTGAGCCATTTGATCCTCTTGGTAGGTACTTTTGGGGTCTTTCAGTTGCTTGCGGGTGTCTGGTAAGGTACGGTGCATCGCAACAGGGCATTGTACTCAATTATGGGCCTGACGAGGGATGAGTAAAGAGGCACGATGTCCTCTCCTGATCTAGATGTGAATCCCTTCATGATGAGGTGGGCTATATAAAATGTTTTTCTAACCACTTTGGCCACGTGGTTGTCAAATGAGAGATTGCTATCAACTTGGGTCCCCAGGTCCCTAATTACTTCTTCTGTACTTAATGGATTACCACCTAATGTGGTACTTTGTGGGCACTTTGTTTTTGCCAAAGGGGACTTTTTGGCATTCAGCTTGAGGCCAGGGCTCTGGCACAAGGTGTCTGTTTCTATGAGGCCCTTTTGGAGGATGCTTGTGTTGGCTGGAGAGTCGATTATGGCGGCCAGTTGCAGTCATCTGCGAATTTGGTCAGCCACAGTCCTTCCTCTTCATGTTGGCCTGTACCTCCGATAATATATACCGAACAAGAGAGGTCCCAGGACTGAGCCTTGTGGGACACCACTTGTAACTGGTTTGGAGTCTGGCATGGCTCAGCAATTCTAACCATGTGGGTTCTGTCCTTGAGCCAGTGTGCAATCTATCTAGTGACATAGGGGTTTATATTTAAGCTGGTGAGCTTCTCTAGAATGCCCGAGTGGGGTATTGTATAGAAGGCTTTTGCGAGGTCCAGGTAGGCTGTGTGGACCACCTTCCCCTCGTCAACGGCCTTGGTGACTGTTTCAAAGAAATCAACCAGGTTTAAGAGGCAGGATCTGCCCTTAACAAAGCCAAACTGGGTATGATTCGGTGTCTGTGGGTCCAATATCTTGTTGCTGAGGTCCATGATGATCCTTTCCATGGCTTTTGCAGACCAAAGCTGAGTCAGGCTTATGGGGCAATAGTGTCCAGGATCCGTTGAGGCACCACCTTTCTGTAGAGGGACCACTGTTGCTGCTGCACACCACTCTTTGGCCACATATCCTGTAGTAAGGCTGGGATTCAACAATGAGTTTTATGTTTGGGTGTAGCTCTTCTTGGAGTTCATGGACGCAGTTCCGGGGACACTTCATCTGGTCCCATTGATGCAGTGTTTATTGCTTTGAGGGCGGCTCTTACCTGAGCATCTGAGATGTCATGGGGCAGCACTCTGCTGGGATAAATATTTGCCCTTTCGGTGTGGAGGGGAGAAGTTTGCGCTGAACCTGTCAAGCTAGGATGTTGGCAATGCTCACCTGTGGGTTTGGTGTTTCTATTGACATTTTGGACTACCTCTGAGCATATCTGGGAATTACCACCGGGTTCCTAACATGCCAACTAAAGAAAGCCTTGTGATTATCCTTAGTGTCCATGTGCAATTTTCTCTCAAAGCTGGCCTTAGACAATCTTATGAGTGCCCAAGTAGTTTTTGCTAATACTGATCAGTGATGCCTTCCTTTTTGGGATTTTGCTGTATCATTTTAGTAGCTTCACTCCTTCTGTTGTATAGTTTGTTTATGGCTGGGGTCCACCAGACAGGATCGTCTGCCTTTGGAGGATTGGGTCTTGGTTTTGATTTGGGATCGCATGATCCATGCATTCCTGAGAGGTGTCCATAGGAGGAAATGCGTTTATAGAATCTACGGTCTTTCCGTATTTTCCACAGGCCCGGGGCTTTGAAGGTTTCCACCTCCAGTTTAGTCAGTTTATAACTTAGCAAGCCACTGTGGTGCAATGGTCTCATATCACTGTGTACTGCATGGCATTAATAGATGGGTAGGGTCATCTACTCTGATATTAATGTCATCTCCATGTGCATGTGTGTCTCAATGCATGTCCCCATGCAGCAGTGTGTGTGTATGTGTGTGTGTGTGTGTGTGTGTGTGTGTGTGTGTGTGTGTGTGTGTGTGTGTGTGTGTGTGTGTGTGTGTGTGTGCATGTGTGTGTGATGGCCCTAACATGTTAAGGGCCCCCAAACCCACCACTGTCAATCCTAATGGTCCCCTGCAATTGTCACCCACTTCAATAGTAGTGGCAGACACTGCCACACTGACAATTAAGTTGGCAGTGCTATCTGTATTATGTATCTAGCACTATCATTCATAAGGTAGTGCCGGTACAGGCTGTGCTCAGCCCTTCCGGTCAGCCGCCCCATAAAGAGGACTATGACTCTATGTGCACTACCAGCACTAGCAAGGCCAGACATGCATATGAGAAAAGCAAACACATATGCTGGTGATTGTTAGGTTAGACTGACACAGGCTAACCTGTGTCAGGAATACATACCCCCAAACCTGTCATACACAGTACCATTAGCAAACCCTTATCAACTGCATGACAGTCAAAGTGGATGTGACAGAAAATGGCTTAGGGGCAACAGGTGCAGATAGCTGAATCTGTTGCAGTGAATGTGCAATGCTTCAAGCTGGTGAGGACCTAGTGCCAGTGCTCAGTAACCTCCTCTGTATGTGTAAGCCTGCAGTCCCTACGGAACACCCAGGGTGGGCATGTATGCAGGCCAGTTGGTCAAAGTCAAGGGTATGTGGCGCAAGGTCACAACTGTCTTCGCTTACAATTGCTCCTCACACACTGTTGCATGCCGCAAACACACCTGGTTAACATGTACATGTACAGCTGCACCTTGGCTATGAAAAGGTGACTGTGTATCCCACTCCACCTTAGCTCATTATGTGCTACTGTCAGCAGGCCCTTCCACAGCCTGCAGACACACAGACACCAAGAACACAACAGAATACAGTAAGTGCATACAGTACAGTTAGCAGTACTAATACAGCAAGAAGTGCATCATGGTTAACAATGTACATACACACGATGTGTACCCATAACTACAAAGCACCTTACACAGAGTGACATTGCTACACTATACCATAGTCACCCTGTGCACATCGTGACCCATATGTGAGCATGTCCATGCATTGGATGGTATGGATAACAGGGATATGCGCACATGTATCATCACATGTGCAGGGAGTGGAGTTGGATTCTGCTTGAGGCCGAGAGCTGGGCCATGGCTGACATCATGTGTGTGTGTGTGTGTGTGTGTGTGTGTGTGTGTGTGTGTGTGTGTGTGTGTGTGTGTGTGTGTGTGTGTCTGGAGGCGTGATGATGTTCAACTTTGGGCTGTGCAGAAGAGCTGTGCATGCCGTCTGGCGGGTGACTGGTCTGGGGATAGGGATGTGTGACTGTTCGTCTGCATACCTGCAAGCAATAATGGATGCCTGACACAGGGTTATGTTGGGACAGCTGTGGACCATACATGGCAGGATGCGGCGTGGTTCACCGTCTCCCAGCACCAGGGGATGCATTAATTGGTTCTGGCAGGATTTATCACTGGCACTGCCAAACCGCTTCAAAGACAGATGTAATACTGGCTCCCTGAGGGGTGACTGCTGTCTGCTGGACCCGTTATTATTGATGGGACTGGGATTCAAGACAACGTGCCTATGCCCTCGCTCTGTTTGTTGTGGTGTGTGACAGCACCCTCCGCTTTACTACTGCTGTTTGGTACTGCCACTATGGGACTGGTGGAATGTGCATGGCCATGTGGGCTCACAGCTGATCATGCTCACTGACTCAAGTCCATCCTGGCTGATGCCCTACTCCCACCATAGTGCTCCAAGCACAGACATTCTCACAGTTGGAGCAGTGGCACAACCCACCTGCCAGTGTCTATCCGCACAACATTGGCAAGATGATGTATGGCATCACAACTGCCATGAAGGTTATCCGTCACATGGAAGGGAGTGCTGCATATGCTTAATGACCCTGAGTGGCATCTGCCCTGGTGTTGCAGTCAGGCAATAGCATGCCCTGTGCCTCCATGGCCATGGACACAGCGCAACATGCCTGTCTGAGTGACACCTGCTGAGGCACTTGTGACCCAGGAGAAGCTTGATGGGTAGCTGCCCTTTGTTGAGCACCCTTGTCCATCTGCCCAAATCGTGACCTCACCTGCTCTCTGCCTGTGCAGCTGTGCTCGTCTATAACTCAATAATCACCATACTCTACACACTAGCTTGTTCCATGCTACTATCCTTAGTCCTGCCCATTATCCAGGACTGCTCAATGGGACTGGGCAAATGTAGGCACTTTGACTGTGTGCGGCGGGACATGAGGTGGCTGAAAGTGGCGCCTGCCAAACAATGGCACAGATCCAGGCACTGAACCCCACTTGTGCCTCATTATGACCACCATCATCATGGGAGTCTGCTAAGACACTGACACTCAGGTTGTTAGGGGAGGGACACAACCCCTGTGTCTCACCTGTGAGTGAGAAATATAACATATGTAAATTAACATCCTGCAGTGCTTATGTTTGCTGAGATGCAGCACACACACACACACACACACACACACACACACACACACACACACACACACACACACACACAAACACACCTAGTACAGTCTGGCACAGCTAGCCCGACACCCTATGGGCCCTTCAGGACCGACCCAATAACAGTAGTTTTGCCTGCCACAATCCATCTCTTTCACTGCTACTGTCAGTCCTACAACAAAGGGTGACAAATCCTTCTGTGTGATGGGCCTAGTAGCAGAATTATAATTGTGACCAAGACCAAGTCTATTGAAGTGAGCTATACAGTGTCACCAAGTGCATATGCATGTACTGTAAGAGCTGACTTACAGCTATACAGACCACACACAAAGACAAGATGTAACAATATGTGATGATAACTGATGAGGGGACAAGACTGCACACTATCACTGCAGTACATACACAGTTCAGACTTACAGGGATTTATATCAGATAACATTGCAGGACAGTCTGCAATACATACAGGACACATGTAAACTACTAGGTGCATAGCCTCATAAGATGATACCAGGCTATTGGCCCTGATACCCTCATAAGCCTGGGCCAGACTTTCGCCCATGCCCCTTCCAAGCCAGTACCTGTTTCCCCTGTTCAGCTGGGACACAGGCAGGATCTCAGGGGTGTCTCATCTGTTTCCCATGCAGTCATCTAGCTTCTTCTTCAAGAGGGCTATACATGTACTCAGCTAGACATGAGGAGGGTGTGTATTTTACAGACAGTGTATTGTGTGGGACACTACACTATCCGGTCAGCAAGTACTATACATGTCACAGACCAGGTGAGGGCCTTGTGTGCATGATGCATGAGTGCAATTTGTCTTACAGAAATGCAGAAATGCCATCAAGGCTGGATTGGACATGGCCCTGTATGCCAGACAAGGGTCACCTATGATCGGTCTGTATGAGACTGAGCACAGGGACAGGGCTTTCCAACTACCTGCATAGGATAACTAACAATTCCAAAACTGAAGAAAAACAAACTGTCAAAAAACAAACCAAAAGGTTCCGAACCAGCTGGTGTAAAACTCAAGGTTTATTAGGAAATGTAAAGTAAAGCGCTTTAGGTCTCCTTGGGAAGACTTCTTCAGACAAAGGAAAAAATCAAACACAATTTAAAACCAAAAAGGGGTGTGTGTTGCAAAATTACAAACAGCTGCCTTAATTGAACCCACTGACATACCTTCACATTTAAAGTTGTGCCGCCGATTACATTAAAAGCATAAATAAATGTCTACTTGGTGTTCGGTGTCAAACATAAAAGTTTTCAAAAGAAACATGAACTTGATAAAAGTAATCAAGAATGTCTTGGTGAAGATTCATGGACCTAATCAAGTGTAAATACTGTTTGTTTCCCTTAAAATACATTTTAACAAACAACTTTTGATAGGGTAAAACAAAACTCATACAGAATCTTGTGATTAAAAGAAAATAAAATGAGTAGTGCAATCTAAGTATATACAAATATAATATCCATTCCTTAACAGAAAAGGTAGTAAGGAGTACACATCTCTAATGCATAATGAAGAATCAATGAATAAATAAACAGTGCAACTCAACTAGGAGTCTGCAATAACCGGAATTTCAAAAGTGTTTCTAATAAAAGAAATGTTATTTCTAATGTTAAATAACCGAATATGTTTATTTCTGTGTTAAATTCTTTTTCAGATACTGTCGTTGTATTCTGTTGGCGTTGAAATGACAAGCAATTTCTGTGTTAGATTTTTAACACAGAAATAAACATATTCGGTTATTTAACATTAGAAATAACATTTCTTTTATTAGAAACGCCTTTGAAATTCTGGTTATTGCAGACTCCTAGTTGAGTTGCACTGTTTATTTATTCATTGATTCTTCATTATGCATTAGAGATGTGTACTCCTTACTACCTTTTCTGTTAAGGAATGGATATTATATTTGTATATACTTAGTTGCAAGCATTACTTCATTTTATTTTCTTTTTAATCACAAGATTCTGTATGAGTTTTGTTTTACCCTATCAAAAGTTGTTTGCTAAAATGTATTTTAAGGGAAACAAACAGTATTTACACTTGATTAGGTCCATGAATCTTCACTAAGACATTCTTGGTTACTTTTATCAAGTTCATGTTTCTTTTGAAAACTTTTATGTTTAACACCCTGTCTACACTAAGTGGACATTTATTTATGCTTTTAATGTAATACAACTTTAAATGTGAAGGTATGTCAGTGGGTTCAATTAAGGCAGCTGTTTGTAATTTTGTAACACACACCCCTTTTTTTGGGTTTTAAATTGTGTTTGATGATTTTTTCCTTTGTCTGAAGAAGTCTTCCTACTAAGGGAGACGAAAAGCGCTTTACATTTACATTTCCTAATAAACCTTTGGAGTTTTACACCTGCTGGTTCGGAACCTTTTGGTTTGTTTTTTTTACCTGCATAGGATAGGTGTTGCAGACCCTGGAATTGCCTGGTCATGAACCTCTGTGGTCTCTGCATGTGCTTCATTTGCTTGGCAAGGTACATGCGAAAGGATCCAATGTACTTGGTAATGCATCTGATAAGGGTAGAGTACAGGGATGTTGTGGCCTCCTGGTTCCTGGATGATATACTCATATTTGTGAGGTAGGCCATGTAGACAGCCTTCGCTACAATGCTGCCCACATGGTGGGAAACTGTCAGGTTACCAAAACCAAACTGAATCCGAACCAGACCAAGAACAAAGTGATGTATCCAAAAGCTCAACAGGAACAAAAAAATTCAAAATGACTTAAATAAAACTCTGTTTTAATGAAAAGATAAAAAATTCCACATCAAGCGCTTTCGCCTGGAGGCATACCAGGCTTTTTCAAGATGAAACATGATTAAAAACTCAAGGCTTAAGTACTTTCTAGCCCAAATCATGTGACTAGAATATCAACTAATAAAATATGCAAATCAGATGTTAAAGTGCCAACAGCAATTCATTCATTCAATGAAATTATACAATGTCTAATAACCCACAAAATTGTACTAAATAATGTAAAAACATGTGTTTAAATTACAACTCTTAATAAAGCATGTATGACTGTTTTATAAAGCCATAAACAAGCTTAAAAACTTAAAAACAGTCTTAAAAAATTCATTTTGTGTCTAAAACATCTATTAAGAACTATTGGTTTCTAAGATCTCTGTTAATCATATGAAAAGTTAAACAAAGTTTAAAACAGCCACTCAAAACAAAATGTTGTCCAAAATAACTGGAAATGAACAACCCATCTAAAAATTTTTTTATAATGAACAAAATCATAACTTGGCCCTCCTCAGTTTCAAAACACTCATAATACTAATACTGTCATTCAAACCAGGAGGCTTAGTTGCGTTCAACTTGAGCTGCCACAACAGTTCCTTGTATTCAAGCCGGGTTTCCCAATCACCCCCTCTACTGTCATGTAGGACTTGCTCTAGGATTAAAAATTTAAACTGCATATTAGGGCATGTGCTAAGATGCTTAAAAAAAACATTGTTTTCCTTTTTCTTGGAAACATCATAAAGATGCTCATATATCCTTCTCCTAAGGGTTCTCTCAGTTTTACCTACATAAAAACTGGAGCATTGAGTGCAAAAACCTAAATAGACAACTCCTTTCATACCACAGTTGTAATGGTGTTCAGCCCTAAATTTAAACCTCCTAGAGGGAATGAAAAACGAACTGTCGTTATACACATAAGGGCATTGTTTACATGAACCACACTTATACGTTCTAAGTTTCAAATAAACCCTTTTGTTGTCCACACCAGGTCTGATCTCAAAGAGACCCTTGAGGTTTGTGTCCCTTTTCCTAATAAAATGGGGATGCTCCTTAACAATCTGTTTGAAATCATCATGTTGTACCAAAATTGGCCAATATTTTTTAATTGATTGTTCAATTTTTAAGGAATCACCAGAAAAGGTATACACAAAACTGTTTTGGTATTCAATCTGTTGCAATGGTTTTGAAAGAATGCCACCAGATGCCCCCTTACCTAACAGAGGGCAGTAAGTAGCCTCCCTACCAGCAGTAACCTCCTCAGCCAAATTACTTACTAAGTATGCTGGCTAACCCCTTTCATCAAAAAGTTGCTTTAGCAAGGTAACCTCTTCAAGAAAAGCTCCATTGTGCTACACATCCTTGAAGCACGTATAAGTTGACCCTTCACAATACCCTTCTTCTGGTGGAAGGGGTGGCCACTGTTGAAATGTAGGTAGGAATTAGAAAAGGAGTTTTTTCTATATATCCTAGATTGGAAAGTACCATTACTGACATCTTTAAGAAGGGCAACATCAAGATAATGCAAATAATCATTATTTACTTTGTAAGTAAAAGTTAGAAAGGGAGTGGTAGAATTGATGTAAACCATAAAGTCTAAGAATTGATCTAGAGAGCCATCCCATGACAAACAAATGTCATCCAGGTACCGTTTATAGTGGGTGATATGTTGAACCCAATGCGTGGAAAAAACAAATTTGTTTTCCCAGTGGTGTAACACTATGTTTGCATAACTAGAAGCACAAGCCGTGCCCATTGCTACACCCTTTTTCTGTTTGTAAGTGTCACCCTTAAAATAGATGAAATTGTTGTCTAGGACAGTCTCCATAAATTCAACCAGTAAACCAATCGTGTTAGACCCTAACCCAGATTCAGCAGCTAGAATATTGTTGAACCATTCCAGCCCTACAGCATGAGGGATACTGGGGAATAATTCAACTATGTCAATAGTGGCCATTAAAAGCTCCGGTTTATAGAGATTTTGCTGGATATCTCTGACATACCTCTCAACTGTCCTGATGTCCACAGACTGCCCAGAGGTTTGCCTGTTATGTTTGGTCTGTTCCTCAGACAACTTCTCTTTTTGTGAAATCAGTAGGATAATGCGAGGATTATAGTCAGTAAATGCTGACATCCATTAGTGTTTCAGACATCATATCCTTCAAGGATGTTATGATACAACAAAGCCTGTAACACCAGCAACTGGTCCAATTTGTAACACCATTATGTGAGATATGTCCCTCTTTCCAGCCCCCTGTCCCCCAAGTATGTCATGCTTTGTCCAGAAGTCTTGCAGTAAGAGTTCTGCAGGTATGGTATATAATTATTTACTTTCTGCACTCCATGTAGCATCCCAGTGACTTAGCAGACTCCTGGAAGTGGTATGCAGCAGTGGTCATGAATATGGTCCCACACCCTGGACATTCTGTGTAAATCTGTACAGTTGAGAGTTATGTATGTCTGACCATTGTTTACAGACTGCCAAGATTGTGTAGCAGTGTTGTGTTTAAATGTTGGTTGGGCTGAGAAGGGAGAGTAGCATATGTGAGTGTCATAGATCTTTTTCTATCTGACTATGCATGCTGCTGCAGTTTAAATTTTTAATCCTAGAGCAAGTCCTACATGACAGTAGAGGGGGTGATTGGGAAACCCGGCTTGAATACAAGGAACTGTTGTGGCAGCTCAAGTTGAACGCAACTAAGCCTCCTGGTTTAAATGACAGTATTAGTATTATGAGTGTTTTGAAACTGAGGAGGGCCAAGTTATGATTTTGTTCATTATAAAAAAATTTTTAGATGGGTTGTTCATTTCCAGTTATTTTGGACAACATTTTGTTTTGAGTGGATGTTTTAAACTTTGTTTAACTTTTCATATGATTAACAGAGGTCTTAGAAACCAATAGTTCTTAATAGATTTTTTAGACACAAAATGAATTTTTTAAGCTTGTTTATGGCTTTATAAAACAGTCATACATGCTTTATTATGAGTTGTAATTTAAACACATGTTTTACATTATTTAGTACAATTTTGTGGGTTATTAGACGTTGTATAATTTCATTGAATGAATGAATTGCTGTTGGCACTTTAACATCTGATTTGCATATTTTATTAGTTGCTATTCTAGTCACATGATTTGGGCTAGAAAGTACTTAAGCCTTGAGTTTTTAATCATGTTTCATCTTGAAAAAGCCTGGTATGCCTCCAGGCGAAAGCGCTTGATGTGGAATTTTTTATCTTTTCATTAAAACAGAGTTTTATTTAAGTCATTTTGAATTTTTTTGTTCCTGTTGAGCCTTTGGATACATCACTTTGTTCTTGAAACTGTCAGGTTGCTACCAACCTTGGTGCACAAGTTGCCTCACACCTGATTGCATGCTCAGTACAGTATTGCTGTCATACTTAGTGTGAATGACATCTGCCACAGCAAGGAGGATAATGCTTTTCCTGGCATTCAGTTTGCGGAAATGGTTCTTGTACCAGTCATTAATTGGGTGAGGGACTCTTGGGGGATGCTCATATCAGTAGGGGAATGTAAGGCAGTGGCCAGCTTGCAAGCATCTGTACACCAGACCACTGCTTTTGTCCTGTACCTCAGATATGAATATCTCAAATAGTAGAGGCCCACAGACTGATCCTTGGGGTACACTGCTTTGGAAGGGTCTACTACTAGAGGTGGGTTCCACTACTTTAACCGAGTGGGTACTATCATTGGGCCAGTTAGCTACCCATCTGGTAACATACAGGCTGGTGCCTAGCTATATAGGCATATGTATCCTGACCACCTATGGATTATTGTGAGAGAACTGGGCAAGGTGAAGGTAGGCATTGTTCACCATCTTCCCCTCATCCTTGTGTTTGTTGATGACTTCAGAGAGTTTGACCATGTTTAACAGGCCTGATCTCCTTTTGAAAATACCATGCTGTGTGGGCTCAGGCATTTTGATGTTGCCGATGTCCCTGTTCATAATGTGCTTGATATTGCCTTCGCGCGCTTGCAGAGCAGGCTAGGTAGGCTGATGTGCATATGATTGGTTGGGTCAATGGATTCCTCCACCTTTGTGTAAAGGGATGACAGTGGCTGTGCTCTGTGCAGATGGGATGACACTGTTGATCAGGCTGTGGTTGAGTACAGTATTTAAGGATCTGAGAGCCCATGCCTGTGTTCATATAGAATGCAGCCAGGGATGGTATCAGGCCTATGGAGACTTCTGTGTGTTGCCTTTGAAAGGGCATTATGGACCTGCTTCCTGATGATGAGGGAGGGGTGCAGGTGCTGTGCATGCACATGTGTACCAATGGTGGGACAGGGGGATGATGTTTACACTTCATCTGTCTGCAGCTGGTTGCCTATATCTATGCCGTATGTGTATGTGGTGTTGTTGACCACCACTACAGAAGAGATTTGTGTGTTGCCACTGGGATTGCAGATACATGTATGGAAAGCCTACTGATTGGCCTTGGTGGATGCATCCAATTTGTACTCAAAGATAGCCTTAGGGTAATTAACCTGTGACCTTATTTGCTTGTATAGATCAAGGTGACATTGCTTCCAATAAGGCACCTGTTCCTTCTTGGCCCTGTCCAGCAATTATTTCCACATATTATGGTATTTGTGTATTGCTGCTGTCCACCATGGATGTTTACCCTACCTTCAGGGAGATGATGTTGTCCTGTCAAGTATTGTTGAGTCCATAAAGCTATGTAGGTGCCCAATAATATTGTGGTGTGGGCCTGGATACTACTGCTAGTTCCAAATGATGGGACATTGGCTCTACAGCTACTTCTACCTGCTCTGAGTAGAGTCATAGTCATTTGTGTAAAGTTAGTTTTGTTTGACACTGTAAAGGGGGGGTGAGCAGGGAAGATGGTGACCTGAACAGTGATGGCTATGTGGTCAGATATTACCAGGAGGATGCCGCTGTAGGAGTGCTACAGTGGCTACTCATGTTGGTTAGGACCAGGTAAAGGTTGTTTCCACCTGTCATAGTAGTGTTGACAGGCTGATCCACTTCATTTCCATTGACAAAGCTGAGGAATCTCTGTGCATTCATGTTCAGGTAGCATAGGTAATGCACACTATGGTTGAGTAGTTGAAGTCACCCAGGAGTAAAGTAGACAATTGGATCCCGACAGATTCCAGCAGGTCCCAATAGGTGTGGTGGGTGTCCATAGTCATGGTCGGAGGCCTGTAGCTAGCTATGATTTGAGTAGGTGTTTTGTCGACTGGCTACTGCACCTTTCAGGATGGCTTGCATGCATCATACTGTTTGGCCAGCTTGGAGTTGTGTGTGTTTGTTTGATAATGTTCAGCACTCCACCTCCTGTTGCAAGCCTCCATTTGGGATTTAAATGTATGATGGGATGAGTAACCTGGCAAGGTTAGTGTGCTCTCCACAGCTAGAAAGCAGGTGTTATTGACTGCACTAATGTCAACATCCTACAGGGCAAGGTATGCTTGCCTTGACATGGGTTTCATGGTAAGACACCTGTTAGAGCAAGACATCTGCACAAAGGCACACATCACTGTTGAGCAAAGGCCAGAAAGTAGTGTCCCTTTATGAATCAAGCTGAACCACACTTAGTTGCCAGCAAAGACGGCATCACAGTGCCACTTTGCCAGTGATGTGACAGACAATGCGCAACTGTATGAAGCATTGAATACAAATATGAGGCAGATATGTGGTCAGTCTGTAAAACTCTGGACAGTTGTCAGGTATGGGCTCAGTATATCACATACAATTCAACACACTCCTGCACCTGTTGTGTACTACCCACATACCCTATATAAGTCTCTTACATTTGTAAGACAAGCATATGTATCAGAGTAGCATTCACCAGTGAAATATGAATAATTACAACATCCCAGGTAGCTGGTCTAGCAGTGTAACACTCAGTACTAGACAACAGACACTCCACTAGTAGTCATACATGAGCTTACCTCTGCTGAGGTGACACAGAGTCCAGACATGTGATCCATGTCAATGCAGACAGGGCAAGCAGGAATGGCCATAGGTGCCAAACAGCAGCATGTGAGTCCAGCAGGTCTTGCTGCAGCCTAGTGTGTAATGTATTATTTGATATTGCATCCTCCTTCTGCATTCCATTACAAGCTTATGTGATTGACATATATGTTATAGTACTGTAGAGTTTCCTCAAAACAATGCAAATGGTTAGGTTTGTGTAGTCGCAGTCTGACTTTGTGTAGATGGGTTCAGACCTGTGTTGTATAGGCAGCAGCTTGCCTTTGTAGGTAATGCTCATGAGCAGGTGATGGTCTGTGCACAATTGGTGTCTCCCACTTGCTACTTGCATCTAGAGCAGCGGTGTTGTGTTTCCATTAGCCAATGCCATAGCAACACAGTGCTATAATTAAGTCCCTCATGTGGGTCTTGCCCCTTTTCCTTGCCTGTGTGGAGGACATTATGGACATGTGGAGACAGCCCAACAACATGAGGGACAAGGCTCCAGAATTGGGTACAGATTGTATGTAAGTATTGCTTTTATACACATAAAGGATTGCTAGATTAACAAAGTTTGTCTGATGTGCATTTTCTGTATGACTTGATGTCTGACAGTAATATATCTCTGACATACAGTTGCTGCTCGTCTATTAGGTGTATATGTATTTAGGGGCAGACTGAGTAATGTCCTGTAATACCTCAGGATTCCCTGTAGACTATGTGTTTGGTCAGTATATGTCGGTGTAGTTTGTGACTATCAGGATATTTATGTGCCTTTGTCCCCCCATTATTTATGACTTTGTACAGCTTTATTGCTCTAGGAGGTTGAGAAGTATGTGAGGCAGGCATCTGGGCATTCTGCAACAACCTGTACAGTTAACGGCGATGGTCAGACAGCACTTTCAAATGGCAGACATTTGTGTTTCAGGCTTCATACCCTTCAGGAAGTAGTACTACTGCAAACCTTTTATTCTATCGCTTTCCAGGTTTGTCAGTGCAATATTTACAGTGTGTCCCTATTTCTATGCCTTTGTCCCCCCATTATTTATGACTTTGTAGAACTTTCTTGCTCTAGGAGGTTGAGAAGTATGTGAGGCAGGCCTCTGGGCATTCTGCAGCAACCTGTACAGTTAATGGCTATGGCCATATGGCACTTTCAGATGGCAGACATTTGTGTTTCTGTCTTCATATCATTCAGGAAGTCTATGCTACTGCAAACCTTTTATTCTATCAGCTTTCCAGGTTTGTCAGTGCAATATTTTGAGAATGTTCCCATTTTTGTGCCTTTGCCCCCCATTATTTATGTCTTTCTACAGCTTTCTTGCTCTAGGCGGTCGAGAAGTATGTGAGGCAGGCATCTGGGCATTCTGCAGAAACTGTACAGTTGATGGCTATGGCTGTATGTCACTTTTACAATGCAGGGGGTTGGTGACAGAACCTATCACATATCCCCTGCATTGTTTCTTGCTCCCCTATCTATTTTACTGTCCACAGACACTGAAATGCTCATTTTATTTCATTTCAGTGTCTGCAGACACTGAAATACTTTTAAAAAGTGCTGTACTGCACTTTCTGAGTGCAGGGGGCATGTTAGATTTGCATGCACTGCTTAGACATGCCCCCTGCACTCACTGCCCTTATAGCCATAACAGCAGCATGCCTGCATGAATATGCAAGGCGTGCTACTGCAACAACTGCGCTTGCAGTGCGGTCCTCTCTGTGTTGGAATAACGCTATTCTGAGTTTACTGAATCCCAGGATAGGTGAGGAATCCAGAATATTTCACATAACAAAATATATGATTTTTGCAATAATCTTACTGGAAAAATATTATTTTACAGCACAGTAACTTCAAACTTGGATATTCACTCAGGCAGCAACACTAGTTCTACTCAGACATTAATAAAAATCCCAGAAATAATCATCTCAAGTGATGGGAGAAGCACAGTGACAGTGAAAGGGTGGATAGTGGATAGTGGATAAAATGTGAAATGCTGTCATGCATGATAACCAAAATACACAATGGTGGATGAAATGTGAAATGGTATCATGCATATGGACCAAAATACACGTAGTAATAACAAAACGGCAAATATATGCTTGCTTTCCTGTGAAGCATCTACATCATGTTTATGAAACATTAAAATTAAATGGATATGGACAGGAAACATGCATCATAACACCAGTAAATAAAATAAAACATTTAAATTAAATGAAGAAGGCTAGGAAACAGCATCATGTAATAAGCAAATAAACTATAGATATATAGTAATTTCTACATTGGCACTACTTCTTTTTGGTTCACTTTCAGAAAACAACATATTTGCTGTGCAGGTCACGGTGAGATGAATGTCCGACTATAGTAGCTGTATGCTGAAGTAACAACAATTACAGAAAAGAATACTCATCAAATGGGTCACATTGCATAAGCTGAATTGTTAAAAAAGCATAACTACTTTGATCTTGCCAAGGAAAGAAGTATCAAAGCGTCAGTAAATGGCTTGTAAAAGTGAAATGTTGACTTAAAAGAAACACTCACATTATGGCAATATTATACTCTCACAGTAACCTTTGGTGAAGTTCTGAAATTGTAAAAGAATAACCTCATTTTTTATGTTATTGATCATTTCAGCTATAAACAACTGCCTCTTTCATTTAGAAGGTCTTATGATACGATGTGTTGTATGCCTGTTTAATGAAACTCTAGCTGATACATAACAAATTGCAACACAAGTAAACAGTTCACCTACAAGAAAAAAAAAATGGCAGCTTTAAGAAAATCATTATTTTCTCCTTTAAATATAGTGCCATTTTATAACATAGCATCTTGTAATGTAAGTAAAAGGGTTTAACATTTTTCAAAACAAATCAATTCAAAATAAAAAGGTGTCTCAATGAAAAATATGGTTTTGAAATAGTGAAATGACAATCATTTTTCATCTAGAAGTGATACTAAGAGCCCAAGGCAACACAATCACTAGTTTAATTTGAGAGTTTGTCAATAAACCATAAGTGCATTTTTCCTCTGAAAAATTAGAATAGTGCTGTTAAACTGAAAAATATTTTCAGACAAGCTGATACATTTCTCTTTGATATGACAGTGTGAGATTACCTTTAGTATTAACTGTACATCAAAATATGTTAGCCTTAATATATGCATATCAAAAACAGAACTGTTAAATCGTCTGAAACTGTAATATGTGGCAAAATGCTTTGCAACAAAATCTCTAGCTACTAAACTTCTTATTTACATCATCAGACATTGCATTTATTTCCAAAACCATAGAATGCAAAGCAAACATCATAAGGCTATTCCTAGTCAGTTATGCAAATGCGCTTAGGCTATTCAAGCTGTTCATGGATGAGCGCAGCTGAGCTGCGGTTCATAGACGCTATTTGCTTAAATGCACAATAACCTCAAATGCGCTTATGAAAATGTACAAATAATGAGATGCAGATGAGGAATAATACAAATCTTCATATGCTAATGAAGTATGTTTTGCACCATTTATGATTTACAGTCAAATGTTCCCATTTTATTGCACTGGTATATAAAGAGAAGTCTCAACAAATCTGTTACAGCTGCAGTCATAAAAAAATATTGCCACTTGCTGCTAGCTTTGCTATTTCCATGTGTGAGTTACTTTTCTTGGCTGGGCCAAAACCACTTGCTTCCAGCAGTGCTTGCCAGCCAAGGAAGCAAAAATATAAGCAAAGGATAACTTATTATAACTTTGACAATCAGTAAATCCTTGATAGGTTCAGAGTGGACAGGGACATTATAAGGGTCTTAGTGGGTATGTTTAACTCCCATAGGGGCACTGGAGGAATGCATGGACTTGCTATCCCTGTGGATGCCAAGGTATGTATAGGCCTCACTATACTTGCTGCACAGAGCTTCCAGAGACAGACTGGGGGCATGTTGGGGATCTGACAGGCTTCTCTGCCTTGAGGATACTGTAGCAGGTCCTGTATGTGCTCTTTGCATGTGTGGATCAGTATATCTATTTCCCTGAGTCACCTCAGGTCCAAGCCAGGGCTGAGTGCTTTTATGAGCTGTCATGTTTCCGTGAGGTTCTCATTGTGACAGATTGCACCCATGTTACAATCAGGGCCTCTTCTGGTCCAAAGGGAATTGGAACCACAATAGGAAGGGCTACAATTTCATCAATTCCCAGGTAGTGAGTGATGCATGGAGTGCATCACCAATGTCTTTGTCTAAATCCTGGCAGTGCGCATGATTCTCATAACTGGCACATTAGCTCACTGCAGTACCTTTTCCTGCATAGTAGGATGTGCAGTGGTCATCTTGTTGGTAAGTGGAAATATATATATATATATATATATATATATATATATATATATATATATATATGTATTTAAGTAAATTATTCATGTTACAGTGTATGGATGAATACTATTTTTTGCTTTGTTTTGACCCCCCTTTCTCTCTCTCTCTCTCTTTTTGCTTAGGTGATGCTGGATATACAATGGAGCCATGGCTCATGCAACCAGTGAGAAATCCAAGTGGAGCTGTAGAGGAGACATGTACCACATCTCTATCCCAGACCTGTATATCATTGAGAAAGTTTTTGTCAACATGGAAAGCCATTTAAGGTGCCCAGTTTCACTATGACTCAGCTACTGTGTGCAGGATGTTTTCTGTATATTGCACTCTGCTTAACATGATCATGCACCAGTCTGGTGGTGAAGTGACCCATACTGTCACTGCAGATCCCAGTTCCATTCCCACTATGACTATTGATGACCAGCTCGCAGCAATAGTAAGGGACACCATATAGCAGACTCATGCACAGCATGCAGCTGCTCTGATAAAAAAGCAGTATCTAGTCCACACGCAGATAGTATGAAAGCACCTGGTAAAGGGATAGTTCATGACAGACCTGTGTTCTAGTTCTGATTCACAGATGCATAGGTCACTGAACTAAATATCAGAAAACTCAAAAATCTGTATACATATGAGGTATGGGTATACTGGAACATCATCAACTGCTTTTGCATGGTAGTAGTGGTACCTTATATCTAATGTGTCATTGTACACCTAAACTGTCATAACTAATACTGAGGCCTCTACAGCCTAGAGGACTCAACATAACTGCAGATGTGGCCACTTATGTGACAACAAGATGTTTCTGATGAAACAGCCACTGTCACACAGTTTGGTTTGTCAAGGATGGTTTTTATCAGCAATGCCTTGATAAACAAGTACTTTGTACCAAATCAACAAATGAATGAAAAACTGAGTTTAAGATTATTCAGTTGTTTTGAATATGATGGGAAACATGACACCCCCTTGCCTTGCAGAGTTTCTCAATAGTTATTTGTAATTAAGTGTTTGTTTAACTTGCTTATTTTTTTTTCTCTCTCTCTTTTGACTTCAAAGGTATGTTTAGAATACAAAGAATTGGTAAATAATCAGTATCAAATACTTTCCAAAGGATGTATAAAGAAAGTCAGTCATCTAGGTTAATATGCATAATGATGTAACAGCTTCAGGTATAATACATTGGTGCTCCACATACTAAATTTCTCAATATTTATGACTTTAAGTATTTTTAGTATGTATTTCTTCTAGGACAGTTTATAGACTTCAAAGTGATAAGATTGCCCAGTATAGTTTATCCTATGAAATATTCTTAGCTGTCTCTTTCATCCCTTCCTCAAAAGCTGTATTCAAGAAAAAATGCTCCACTCCTTTGTCAGTGGACATGTGAATTTATGCAATATATAGATAGGAAATTGGAAAGGCTGCATATGCCATTTTTATTTTTTAACATTTTTTAAATGTAAGGATAAGGATAGCAAAAGCAATGGGCAGGATTCACAAAGGCTTGCACGGAGTCTAAGAGTAGTGTAAGACTCCATGCAGCCTTCGTGATCCAGGAACAGCCCTAAAGTCCGTGTAAGAGACCAGCTAAAACGTCTCTTACATGGAGTGGGCGTGGATATGCTAATCACCTCACTTGCAGCCGAATAGCATGCAAATGACGTAGATTAGCAATCCAGGAAGCCCAAAGCAGCCCGTGTAAGAGCCGTTTTAGCTGCAGAAATGTACTCAGTTGACAACTGAGTACGTTTCTGCAAAAAACACAATGGAGCCATGTCAGCTCCAAATAAAGGGTGCATATGTGTCAGGCAGCATGCCAATGGCCAAATATGTGGCCATTGTCAAGGTACCCCGATGCAAATATGAGAAATAAATATTTTTTTTCGGCGATCGCCGGTGTTTAAATGCAGCGCAGCCCCGCGCAAACGGGCTGCACTATATAAAACATAAAAATGAAGGTTATAAACCCACAAATGTGGGTCTTATGCAATACATGGATTTACAATGCAGGGACCAGCAGACCAAAAACAACATGGCCACCGTTTAGTGGTTGCTAAGGAGTCTAAGACATGTAACTAAGCATTAGTAGGCAATCTGATGCAAATGAGTGTTAGGATACTGAATTCCACTGTCACATAGCAAATGAGCACATTCTGAGTAGTGTAAGAGTTACATAAGGGGGAGGAACAGAGTAGGAGATAGGTGACATCACAGGGGAATGGCAGAAAGAAATGCAGTTCATTGGAGGTCAGTGTTACATGACAGATGTCAGACACATATCATGGAAAGAGGAGTGCCACAACATAAGCATGGGAAAGTCAAGAAATGGAAGGTATACACTGTTGCCTACAACAAAGTTTCTTGCTGGGCGTGCATGCGCACGTGTGGGTGCCATGAAGCGTGAGTAGGACAGTGTGTGCGCGTGTAAGGCAGACTGAGCATGTGGGAGCCTGTTGGTAGATGTTTAACACTGTTTGTGCTGGTGTGCACGCGTTTTAACCCAAATAAGCAGATTCTGAACTGTGTAAGCATGTGTGCGTGCATGTAAGCCACTGTGAGCGTGTTTCTGCTGGTATGCACGCTGCTCCCCCCTGAGGAAACAGAAAGGAAAAAGGAAGCCACAGAATTCGTAGGAAGCTAGCAGGGAATACTGTTGGAGCTAGCAGGTGAAAACAATTAGAAGCAGGCAATTACACAGGCAGAATAGTAGCCCAGCCCAGCACTTAAAACTCTGCAAACAGCAGTGCAGGATGTTTCTCTCAAGAGACACTGCAAGACAGGAGTAAGCTATTAGAAGTGAAAACTGAAAAAGCTGAACTCAGAGCAGAAATGTTAGGGGCTGCCATAGCTGTCATAATGAGACATAGGCGACTTGCTGAGGGTGGTGACAATGCAGATGGTGCCAGACAACCCACAGTGAGGAGACGGAAAAGAGTGTACAGGCCCAGGGTCACCTACCATGGGTTACATGAGCTGGAGATAGTAGCGCTATAGAGTGGACAGAGAGCTCCTGCAGCAAATAGTTGAGCTGTGCAGGCCACGCCTCACACACAGAACCAACAGAGGAGAACCCATCTCAGTGGAAACCAAGGTATGTGTTGGCCTAAGAATACTAGCAACAGGTAACTTCCAAAGACCAACTGGTGATATGATGGGGATATCACAGGCATCAGCCTTCAGGGTACTGCACCAGTTCCTGGATGCCATGTCAGCACATGTCAGTGATCATGTATATTTACCCAATGCCCGGGAGGTACTGGCCAGCAATATGCGTCTCTTCCAGCAAATAGCGGAATACCCTGGGGTAGTGGGTGCAATAGGCTGCACTTACATACGCATCAAAGCACCAGCCGGTGAGTGGGGTAGGGCCTACATTAACCACAAGGGCTTCCCCTCCATCAACTGCCAGGTCATGTGTGATGCCCAGGGCATAATAATGAATGTGTGTGCTGGCTGCCCTGGGAGCTAACATGATTCCCACATCTGGCATTTGACGCAGCTGTACCAGACATTTGCCAATGGGGACATCCCACATGGACACCTAGTGGACGATGCAGGTTATGCACTGGAGCTGTGGCTGATGACACCCATCAGAAATGCACACACACCTGAACAGGAACGCCATAATGAGGCACAATCACAGACATGTAATGTAATAGAGCGTGTGTTTGGGCTGCTCAAGTCACGGTTCCGGTGTCTGGACACATCTGGTGGAGCCTTGCAGTACACACCAACTACATGTACCCAAATTGTCATGGTATGTGCTATGCTACATAATATGATCTTGCGAAAACAGCTGCAGCAGGACCAGCATAGGGCTGGGCCAAACAGCCCCCCAACATTGCCAAGGCCATCACAGGCAGAGCATGACTCGGAGGAGGAACAACCTGATCCTGCCCCAGTAGGCAGAAGGAGGTGTGCCCAGTATGCCCTGGCCTTGGCAAAGAGGCAACGCATAGCACATACACTGGCTCAGTAGGAACCCTGGGAATGATACCCCCTCTGACTCACTCAAATAATAACAGGGATGCCTAAAATGACATGACCTACTCACAAACATGTACAGGGAGTGTAATATGCACATCCGACAGAGGCAGCCCTGCAGCACCACCTGAGGCATGAATGCCATGTGTTAAGTAATGTAACACCATGTACTATATGCACACCTGAGGACCGTGACTAACATCCTACCCTCACCAAGCATCATGCCACAATATGACAATGAGATGATCAATTGTAATAATTGGCTGAAGTATTGCAGTTAGTCAAAGGGGATTCAATGTGTGCCAGCCTGGGATGACATGCTGAGCATGACATGATGCTCCACCTGCTAGGACTGGCGTGCACCTATCAGTGCAGGCCATATGGATACTGGCAAAGGCTGTTGTTACCCACAGCGTGCCCTGAATAGGTAAGGCTCAAAACACAAACCTACCTCCATAGGTATCAGAAGGGATAAGAACCTAGATGTAATGCTACCCAATGCCAGAAGTCTAAACAGCAAGATGCATGCAGTCTAAACTCACCCAGTATGGAGAATGTTGATATCTGTGCTGTAACAGAAAACTGGGTCAAGGCTCACAACAGCACCCTAACACTACCAGGTTACACCTCCTACTGTGCTGTACAGCCTCAAAACATGGAACAAGCTACAAAAGGAGGGTGACTAGCAATAATTGTCAAGGATAAACACACCTCCATGTTGGTACCACAACAAGAAGCAGCATGGACTAGCCATGGTCAAGTAACAGTGGCTAAAACTGCCTCCCAGTTTATAGCCTGCTACAGACTACTGTCCCAACACCAGGAACTGCACCTGGCCTATGTTGGAATAGATGAATATATCAAGTTCTCCAAACCACATTATATTGGGTGACTAAAAATACCCAGGCATAGACTGGGAGCATTATACTAGCTCCAACACTGTAGGACAAAAGTTCATAGAATCCATAAACCAAAATGCCCAGGAACAACGTACCACTCCCACAAGAGGGGTAAGCATACTGGATGTGATAATCAGCAACATGGGTACTGGATGGCAAGATGAGAAGTGTATTGCTCACTGGTAAGACCAGACCATAGAGTAATCACACTGGATATACACATCCTGACCACAGTCCCTGGCCAGAAAACCACAGTGAAAAACATGTGTAAAGCAAAGGTTGCACTCCTCCAAACTGATGTGGAATCCATTAAAGGCCATGTGCAGGTGCAAAATATGGGCCACACCTCAGAACCTGTTATACAGGCATTCCATGAACACTGCCAGGAATGCTCGGATTATGCAATCCTAAATTAAAACAAGACACAATGCCATACACGCAGGCATCTGGCATGGTGGACTCCAGCCATTATTAAACCATGCAAGAGAATGAGGAAGCTACTACATGATAGAGCAAACATAAAAAAGAAGTAATCACTGATCAGTAGTATGGCAATAAAATATGTCCACACATACAATCCACTAAGGCCAGCTACAACAAGTTGAATCTGTGAATCTTGAGGCAATGTTACACCTGCCCCAAGTACACAGACAACCCTCAACTCCCCCCAAGAAATACAAATATATGTGAGAGATGCAACCATTTATACAAACTGGAGGCTGAGCTCCCTCAACTCAGTACTCCCAAAACTAATCAGGAGGAGAAGGTAACCACACACACCACAAACCCAGTCCCACATAGACCTATCACAACTGCAAACCAAAGACATAAACACAGAAAAACATTCCCGGAGGCCCGAATTACAAACACACCACACCAACAGAGGCCTCCAAAGCAGACACCCAATCAAACAACCTCCAAACATAGCACATGCAACACATAGCTGGTGTGCCAAACAGTCACAGGCCAGAAGGAGAAACAACATGCCTGATACAGTTGTAATAGGTGACTCCATAGTGAGACACGCTGCTGTCCCGCACACCAGACTGAACAAGGGAAAGGGTACAGTAAGCTGCCTGTAGGCTGCTACAATGCGCCACATAACACAAGTATGCAGGTCACCCCAAAGCAAGTAGAAATATGATGCAGTCATAGTCCATGCTGGTGTGAATGACCTGAGATGTACCTCCCGGACTACATGAAAAGAGACATAGATGAGCTCTCCGATTATGTAGTCCAGGCCGGTATGACACTGACCGTTTGCAGCATCCTACCCTCACCAAGAATGATGCCACAGTACAAACACAGAATGATCAGTTATAACAAGTGGCACAATTACTGGTGTCAATCCAAGGGGATCCAATGTCTGTCTGCTTGGGATGTCATGCTTGACAAGCCACGCAGCTGTTCCAGGGATGGCTTGCACCTGTTAACCCTGGGCATCTGGATATTGGATAAGGCTATTGCCACCTCCATAGAGCCTTTCGTAGGCAAGGCTGAAAAGACTAACCCACCACCCTAGAAAACATAAGTGGAAAGAAACATAAGGGTAATGCTGACCAATGCCAGATGTGTAAACCTCAATATGCATGCTCCCGAGGCCCTCCCCAGTATGGAGAACATCGATGTCTGTGCAGTGACAGAAACCTGCTGCAAGCCTCCTGACAGCACACCAGCACTACCAGGTTATACCACATATCATGCATTATGGTCCCAAAACCTGGAACAAAACATAAAAGGAGGGTGAGTATCCATATTCAGCACAGACACCCATACGTCCAGGTAACTGACAATGCACAAGGCATTGGAGTCCACCCATGTGCAACTAACCATAGGCAAGACTGCTGTACAGTCTGTAGCATGCTACAGACCACACTCTCACACACAGGAACCCCACCCAGCCATCCTGAAGACACTGGACAGTATGAATGTCCCACCAAATACCAAACAAGGTACTCACAAATTACCACATAGGTGGTAAACCATTATGTATGGAAGGGGTAATCAGGGACCTAGGGACACAAGTGGACAGTAACCTGTTATGTGACACTCACATTGCCAATGTGGCTAGGAAGACTGTCTATATTGGACACCGTATCATGAAAGGATTCACATCTACGTCAACAGAGGTCATTGTGCCCCTATACTGTTCTCTTATCAGACCCATAATCTAGTACAATGCCTCATTTGGGATGTACCTTACCTGACACCTGCAGCAGTTAGAAAGACCTCAAAGGTACCTCACCAAGAGGATAAAGGGTCTCAAATATATGTCATATGCTGCCTGGCTGTTGACACCCCAGCTGAATGCAGTCACATACTGCCTAAACAGAGGCATTGTATGTCTGTTGTACAAGACCATGTCCAACACAGGAGTAATGGACATGCTCCACCCCAGAAAACTCAAAGCCATCAGAGCTGTGAGAGTGAGAGATGTCAACCTCAACACATAATGAAATAGGATGTGCTGGAGGGACAGATACATAACCCAGAGGCTCCCCACACCCTGGAACAGAATCCCACTCCATGTTAGGCAGAGCCCCTCACTGACACTCTTCAACAGGAATCTTGCCAAGTGGATGGATGATCGTAGATTTACACTGGGGGTCTTCACTGTATCACGTCCAGACAGAGGCACAGCAAAGCAAATCATAAATGGCCATAATATTCACATAGCAAGGGGTGGCGAAAGCCACACACACTCTGGCTAGGCTTACAAATGCCCTAGGGTGGATAGCCTAGTATGAACCTATGAACCTATGAAGATACAAATTGTACAGGACACCAAGGATAATCCCAAGGCTTCCTCAACTGATGGTAGGAACTGTGTTGGGAATTCACAGATATGCTCTGAATCACACAAATATTACAAACAACGTACCAAACACACACACATATTGCCAACATACATCCTGACAGGTGCAGTGCAACCCCCCCCCCCCAGAATGCAAAATATCTATCCCAGAAGATTGCTGGCCCCCTGACATTGCAGATGCTGAGGTAACAGCCAGCATCTACAAAGCAAAACACACAGCAGCAATGGTATGAGATGGTGTCCTGGGCTGAGTCCAACATGGACTCCAAGAAGAATGGAATGCCAAATCACACTATTGCTCAATGTCAGCCTTACCACAGGATATGTACCCAAAGAGCAGTGTACAACAACAGTGGTCATTCTCAACAAAGGTGTTGCCTGAATGGATACTGAAAACTACCACCCCAGAATCCTGAGAAGCTTGGTCTGCACAGCTATGGAAAGGATCAGCATGTACTGCAGACATAAAGATATTGGGGACCTACTGACACCAGACCCTACCCAGTGTGGCTTTCTTAAGTGCAGATCCTGCCCCTAAACATGTTTGACTCATTTGAAACAGTCATTAAGGTCATTGATGAGGGCAATGTGGTCCACACAGCGTAGCTGGACCTTGCAAAGGCTTCCATACAATAACCTACGTGTTCATTATAGATATGCTCACCAGCTTAAATATAAACCCCTGTGTCAGTAGAGGGGTTGCAAACCAGACCAAGGACAGAACTGACATGGTCAGACATGCTGCAGCCATGTCAGACTACAAACCAGATATAACTGGTATCCCACAAGGCTTGGTCCTGGGACCACCCTCGTTTGGTATATATGTTCCATAGGTACAGGCCAACATGGAAGGACTGTGTCTGAACATGTTTGCAGAGGACTACAAACTGCCCACCATATCTGACCCTCCAGCTGACACAAGCATCCCACAAAGGGCCACATAGAAACAGACAACTGGTGCCATAGACATGTCAGCAAGCTAATTGCAGAAAAGTGTATAGCCAACCCCCGTGGATATACAGTAAGTGCCCACCAATTACCACATAGGTGTTAACCCATTATGTACTTAACATGTAATGAGAGACCTGGGGACACAAGGTGATAGATATCCTGCATTGGACAAACATGTAGCTGTAGTGTTTACAGAAACATACCATATACCCACCTAATCATGAAGGTTGTCAGATCTAGATAAGGGAGGTCATTGTGGCTCTGCAGTCATCCTTCATCAGCATTACAATTGACTACAATAGCCCCTGTGGGATGTACCTCAGCAGACACCTCCATCAACTGTAAAGTCCCCAACAGTACCTCACCAGGAGTATCAAAGAGCTTGAACAGATGCCATGTGTTGCCTGATTAAACAAACTGCAGCTACACACACTGCCATACTGCCCACCCAGAGGCAAGCTGTGCCTGATGTATAAAGCCATGTCCAAGCTGGAATCAATGAACATGCTGCACCTTGTACAATCTGAATGGCAGTGAGCTATGCACATGAGAGACCTGAACCCCAGCACTGACATACATAGTACAAGCTGTACTGCATGATCCATAACACAGAAGCCACCCCCACTCATGAGTAAACTCCCAGTACAGGTTATCCATAGAGTCACTCATCGATTCTCCTCAAGAGGAATCTTGATGAGTGGATGGGAGATGGTAGGTTTACCCTGGGTATCACTGTTATGTCACAGGTAGACGGAGGCACAGTATACTAACCATGACATATGTCATGGCAAACTCCACTTACAATGTGTGTCAAAGGACAAACACACTCTCCGACTAGCATTGGAAATGGCCTAGGGCACATCGCTAGTGTTTGCAAATGTATACCTATGTTGTGGAATACACTACCAATGTTGGACAAGCCTGGTTTAAGTAGTTCATATCTGAACATAATGCAACATGGTCAGATGTGCACAACTGGCCCCTAACCAGGCTGTTGTGCTCACTATGGAAATGTAAAGCAGTGATAGGACTAAAGCCCAGGATACTGTCCACCACAGTGAAAGTACTGAACCAGTACACTATACAGTACTACAGTGTTAGGTCAGTATGACAGGATGTTGACAACTGTATGAAAAGTATCCCATGCAAACCCTGCAGGCACAGTATAATCCCTGTTGTGTTCACACACAAAGCAGTTGGACAGTAACTACACAACATGACACACAACACACAACCATAAACGGGAGATATTTGTTGAAGTTCACACTCATCCACAAATGTGGTGGGCTGCAGAGTTCAACATATGGAAAGCTCACACTGGGCATGCTCGCACACTTTGATAAATGAGACATATGTCAGACAACATGCCATGGGAAGGCTGAACTGGGCATGCTCACACACTTAGGCCAAATCTCAGTTTAGCAGTTGGCCACACATATCTGGTATTTGTACGTGTTATTCCAGGAACCAACCACTTAACAGCTATCTGCCCAGTGCACACAGTTAAATGACTACAGAGACATATGTGATATAGTGGATCCCTCCTATATGCAAACATCTTCCACAGATACACAAGTTGTTCATACAAACGGGGAATGCTATGGCAATAAAGACCTGCAAACAGTCTATCAGCAACAAATGATGTGCATCTGACAATTAAACATATGGGTGTAGAGGTCAACACTAGGCTGTTTGCCCTAGGGAATGACAGCTTAGCCAGAGTGTGCTTGGCGTCTGCCTCCCCAGTACAGTAGGCTACTGTTCCACTGTAAAGTAGGTCACATAAGGCACCGTGTGAGGCTAGTGTGCTGTGCCTCTGTCAAGCAGGGACACAGTGGAGATCCCAGGGTTTGAATTTGCTAAGCCACAGCCATGTTGTTGGTGTGTGCTGGAAGAGGGTTGCTGAGGACCTCTAACAGTAAGTGGCGTCAATAACAGACTGAGGGAGCCTTATCTGCATTGTCTGGACAATTTCACTGTCAACACTGTGTTGTGATGATTATGAGGGATTGAAGTGTCATGCGGTACTGTTCAGAGATGTCCTCCCTCTGTGGGCTACTGCTCTGCAATGTATTAGCTCACTCTGTCTGTTGGACAGCTCATATATGGCTGGTGTACATCTGACAGGTGTCCTGTTGTGGAGCAGTCATGGGTATATTTGGGATAGCATGATCAATGCAAACCTTCCACATGCTCATAGAATGCAATTGTCAAGGATTATGCAGAGTGGCCTGTATACTCCCCCAGCATGGGCCCTTTGAAGTCTTCCACCCCAGTCTTCACAAGTGTAAAGTCTGCTTTTGATAAATACAGTTTGTTTGCAGTGACAACCTTGCCTGGGGGTGGGGATGGGATATGGATGGCCAGGGAAAGGTGGATATGGTCAGATATCAACAATGGTGGTCTACCTCTGGTGTGGAACAGTGAGTACCCATGTTGTAGATGGTCAGGTGCAATATGTATTCTCCCTTGTGGCTGTGGTCAGTGGTTCTGCCATAGCACATGGACTCACAAATTGTAGTGGCTGTAGGGTAATGTTGTAGAGGCCTGAGTAGTTCCCACACACAATATGCCTGTACCTGAAGTTAACAACTGGAATGGTGTATGTGAACACCTGCATATCTTGGCACTGTTCCCAGAGAAGCAAAGTGTGTGTCCTGGATGTGGGAGGGGGGGTCAGGACTGGCTGTGTTGTATGTTACAGGTCCTGTGGTCACGAAGCATGGTATAAAACATAACCTGCCAGTATGATGTGCATATCTGACCCTGACGTAGGTGGCTGCAAATGCATATATATGCTATCCCCCACCTGACAGGTAGTACTAGATGTACATACCTCTGTAGAAATAATGATGTTAGCACCCTATAAATACTGCAGGTGCAGAGCAAATGCCCAGTAATTTGGATAGTGCACTCTGCTAATGCGTCTCTCAAGTGTCATAATATAGTTAGGTATGGTTTGAATCCTGCAAATGCTCAGTGTGTGTGGAGGGGGTTAGTGTGTGTGCAAGTCTGTATGAAAGAGATGTCCCTTTTGGCAACTGGGAAAATACACTACAGGATGCACATCTCCCTTTCTAAACACTGATGATGTCAGCACCCTATAAGTACAGCAGGAGAAGGGAAACCTCCCAGTAATGCGAATAGCGCGCTCTGCTAATGCGTCCGTCTCGAGTGTCATAACATAGTTAGGTAGTGGTTTGAATCCTGCAAATGCTCAGTATGTGTGGAGGGGGTTAGTGTGTATGCAGGTCTGTATAAAAGATATGTCCCTTTTGGCAACTAGGAGAACACACTACAGGATGCACATTCCCCTTTCTAAACACTGATGATGTCAGCACCCTATAAGTATAACAGGAGAAGGGAAACCTCCCAGTAATGCGAATAGCACGCTCTGCTAATGCATCCGTCTCGAGTGTCATAACATAGTTAGGTAGTGATTTGAATCCTGCAAATACTCAATATGTGTGGAGGGGGGTAGTGTGTGTGCAAGTCTGTATGAAAGAAATGTCCCTTTTGGCAACTAGGAGAACACACTACAGGATGCACATTCCCCTTTCTAAACACTGATGATGTCAGCACCCTATAAGTACAGCAGGAGAAGGGAAAGCTCCCTGTAATGCGAATAGCGCGCTCTGCTAATACATCCTTTTCGAGTATCATAACATAGTTAGGTAGGGGTTTAAATCCTGAAAATGCTCAATATGTGTGGATGAGGTTAGTGTGTGTGCAAGTCTGTATGAAAGAAATGTCCCTTTTGGCAACTAGGAGAACACACTACAGGATGCACATTCCCCTTTCTAAACACTGATGATGTCAGCACCCTATAAGTACAGCAGGAGAAGGAAAACCTCCCAGTTATGCAAATAGTGCGCTCTGCTAATGCGTCCGTCTCGAATGTCATAATATAGTTAGGTAGGGATTTGAATCCTGCAAATGCTCAATATGTGTGGATGAGGTTGGTGTGTGTGCAAGTCTGTATGAAAGAAATGTCCCTTTTGGCAACTAGGAGAACACACTACAGGATGCACATTCCCCTTTCTAAACACTGATGATGTCAGCACCCTATAAGTACAGCAGGAGAAGGAAAACATCCCAGTAATGCGAATAGCGCACTCTGCTAATGTGCCCTTCTTGAGTGTCATAACATAGTTAGGTAGGGGTTTGAATTCTGCAAATAGCAAGTGCATGTGGGAGAGGGTGAAAGTAGTGTGTGTGCAATTACATGTGTGAGAGAACTGACCCTTTTGCCAACCAGTACAACACACCAGCTGCTGCATATTCCAATCTCTACACAGAGATGATGTCAGCACCCTACAAGTACAGCGGAAGAGGGCAAATCTCCCAGTAATGCAAATAGCACGCTCTGCTACTGCATCTCTCACTACTGTCATAGCACAGTTAGTTATGGCTTTGGATTCCAGACATGCCACGTGTGTTTTTGTCACACAGAATGCCCATGTGTGTGGGTTGTTGTTCACAATAATGCATGACATCGATTAAACCAGTAATGGCAATGGATGATGTATGTGTGTGCAAAATACACATATGTACCTGTGACCTTCAATAGTTATCATGTCTGACGCCTGCCACATGTGAATACATGGTATTTGCACTGGATAACATTATGACTGTGGTCTTCTGTGCGGGTGCTGCATGTGGTATGTGTATATACAGTGTGATATGTAGATGGTATCAACCTAGCAGCGAGGGATACATATCTGGTCTGGGGCATATAGTCTACATGTTGTTAATGAACAGGTGCTGCATGTTTTCACCTGTTGTGGGAGTGGTAACAAGTTGTTCCATAGCAATGCAGTGACTATATGCTAGGAACCTTTCAGCTAGGGTGTTGTAGCTACAGTAATTCATCAGCATTCAGTAATACGTCAGCATTCCTGGTGAGGGTATGATGCCAACCAAGGTCAGGGTCATACCAGCCTGTGCCACATGCTCAGAGAGCCCTTCCATGTTCCCTATCATGTAGTCCAGGGAGGTACATCACAGGTCAGCCATAGTGGCATGGACAATAACTGAGTCATATGTGTCCATGCCTCTGACTGACCTGTATGCTTGTGTTATGTGGTGGACCATAGTGCCCCATGGGCATATCACTGTGACCTTCACCTTGTCCAGCCTGGTGAGCGTGACCTCACTGTACCGGACAATAAAGGTACCTAACACAACTGTAGCAGGTGTGTTGTCTAGCCGTACAGGCTGTGACTGTTTGGCATACAGGATTTGTGTGCTATGTGTTATGCGTGATGTGTTCTGGCATAACGTATGCCTGTGTGCCAGCTGCAGAGGTGTCTGCCGCTCAGGCAGGATGCTATTCTTAGGCTCCACGAATGGCCCAGTGTGTTCACGTGCTTGTATTGCTGTCAGTGTAGGTCTACATCAGACTGGTATTGTAGTCACTGTAGTATTTTATGCCACCTGACAGGTTATGCCAGTACTGGGTTCAGAGTGCTTAGTCCCCAGTTTGGCTATGTGGTTCCATCTCATACATGTGTTGTACGTCCATGTGTAGGGGAGAGGGTTGACTGTGTACATGTGGCAGCTGTGACATTGCCACATGACCCACATATTCCACAACTGTACCATAGAGGTGACTGACAACTGACCTTTGCACATGCTACCATAGTATTGTGATTGCCATGGTGATTAACAGCACATAGGGCCAATGGGGAACAAGGTACATAGGTTCATAGGTTCATAAGTTCATACTAGGCTATCTGCCCTAGGACATTTATAAACCTAGCCAGAATGTGTTTGGCTGTCGCCATCCATTGTAAATTTATCTTGCTATGCCCTTTTTCGAGGTTAGTATACTGTGCCTCTGTCTAACAGTGACACAGAAGTGATACCCGAGGTAAACCTATGATGTCCCATCCACTCATCAAGATTCCTCTTGAATTGAGTCAATGAGGGACTCTGCCTAACCTGGACTGGGATTTTATTCCAGAGTGAAGGGAGCCTCTGGATTATGAATCTGTCCCTCCAGCATGTCCTATTTATTTCAGTGCTGAGGTTCAAGTCTCTTGAGCGTGTAGCTCAATGGGATTTGGATATTCTGAGGTGCAGCATGCCCATTAATTCCGGGTTTGACATGGCTTTATACATCAGGCACAGATCGCCTCTGAACAGGCGGTATGCCACTGAGTAGAGCTGGAGTTTCTTTAACCGGTCAACATATGGCATCTGTTTGAGCCATTTGATCCTCTTGGTGAGGTACTTTTGGGGTCTTTCCAGTTGCTGCAGGTGTCTGGTAAGGTACATCGCAACAGGGGCATTGTACTCAATTATGGGCTTGATGAGGGATGAGTAAAGAGGCACGATGTCCTCCCCTGATCTAGATGTGAATCCCTTCATGATGAGGTGGGCTATATAAAATGTTTTTCTAACCACTTTGGCCACGTGGTTGTCAAATGAGAGATTGCTATCAACTTGGGTCCCCAGGTCCCTAATTACTTCTTCTGTACTTAATGGATTACCACCTATGTGGTACTTTGTGGGCACTTTGTTTTTGCCAAAGGGGACTTTTTGGCATTCAGCTTGAGGCCAGGGCTCTGGCACAAGGTGTCTGTTTCTATGAGGCCCTTTTGGAGGATGCTTGTGTCGGCTGGAGAGTCGATTATGGCGGCCAGTTTGCAGTCATCTGCGAATTTGGTCAGCCACAGTCCTTCCATGTTGGCCTGTACCTCCGATAAATATATACCGAACAAGAGAGGTCCCAGGACTGAGCCTTGTGGGACACCACTTGTAACTGGTTTGGAGTCTGGCATGGCTCCAGCAATTCTAACCATGTGGGTTCTGTCCTTGAGCCAGTGTGCAATCTATCTAGTGACATAGGGGTTTATATTTAAGCTGGTGAGCTTCTCTAGAATGCCCGAGTGGGGTATTGTATAGAAGGCTTTTGCGAGGTCCAGGTAGGCTGTGTGGACCACCTTCCCCTCGTCAATGGCCTTGGTGACTGTTTCAAAGAAATCAACCAGGTTTGAGAGGCAGGATCTGCCCTTAACAAAGCCAAACTGGGTATGATTCAGTGTCTGTAGGTCCCCAATATCTTTATTTATGAGGTCCATGATGATCCTTTCCATAGCTTTGCAGACCAAGCTAGTCAGGCTTATGGGGCAATAGTGTCCAGGATCCGTTGAGGCACCACCTTTCTGTAGAGGGACCACTGTTGCTGTACACCACTCTTTGGCCACATATCCTGTAGTAAGGCTGGGATTCAACAGTAGTTTTATGTTTGGGTGTAGCTCTTCTTGGAGTTCATGTAGGACACAGCCCGGGACACTGTCTGGTCCCATTGATGCAGTGTTTATTGCTTTGGAGAGGGCGGCTCTTACCTGAGCATCTGAGATGTCAGGGGCAGCACTCTGCTGGGATAAATATTTGCCCTTCGGTGTGGAGGGGAGAAGTTTGCTGAACCTGTCAGCTAGGATGTTGGCAATGTCTGTGGGTTTGGTGTTTCTATTGACATTTTGGACTACCTCTGAGCATATCTGGGAATTACCACCCAGGTTCCTAACATAACTAAAGAAAGCCTTGTGATTATCCTTAGTGTCCTGTGCAATTTTCTCTCAAAGCTGGCCTTAGACAATCTTATGAGTGCCCGTAGTTTTTTGCTAATACTGATCAGTGATGCCTTCCCTTTTTGGGATTTTGCTGTATCATTTAGTAGCTTCCTCCTTCTGTTGTATAGTTTGTTTATGGCTGGGGTCCACCAGACAGGACGTCTGCCTTTGGAGGATTGGGTCTTGGTTTTATTTGGGATCGCATGATCCATGCATTCCTGAAGGTGTCCATAGAATGCGTTTATAGAGGAATCTACGGTCTTTTCCGTATTTTCCACAGGCCCGGGGGCTTTGAAGGTTTCCACCTCAGTTTTGAGGAGTGTGAATTTGCTTTGGAGAAGTTGTTCACTGTGTTTTTCTGGGCAGGGGGTGGGGTCAGGATGTGAATATCCAGTGAGATTAGTTTATGGTCTGATCTTACCCGTGAGGGATACACTTCTGGTCTGGAGCATAGAGTCCCCATGTTGGTGATGATCAGGTTCAGTATGTTTTTCCTTCTTGTGGGAGTGGTAACAAGTTGTTCCATAGCATTTGAGTTCATATATTCTAGGAATCTTTGGGCTATGGTGTTGGAGCTAGAGTCATGCTCCCAGTCTATGTTTGGGTAGTTGAAGTCACCCAATATAATGGTGTTTGGAGAGACCTTTATATTTTCCACTGTTCTCAGGAAGGCCGAGTGCGGTTCTTGGGTTTGGGATGGTGGTCTGTAGCAGGCTATAACCTGGAAGGCAGTTTTACCCATTGTTAGTTGCACATGGATAGTCTCTGATGCTTGGTGCTTTGCCACCAACCTGGAGGTGTGGGTATCTTTGATGAATATCAATACTCCCCCTCCTTTTGTGGTTCGGTCCAAGTTTTGGGGCTGAAATGCATGGTATGAGGTATAACCTGGTAGTGCTGGGGTGCTCTCAGTAGCCCTGAACTAGGTATCTGTTACTGCACAGATATCGATGTTCTCCATGCTAAGGAGAGTTTCAAGTGCATGCATCTTGAGGTTTAGACTTCTGGCGTTGAGTAGCTTTACTCTTAGTTTCTTATCTCTTGTGATACCTATGAATGTGGGTTTGTCATTTGAGCCTTGCCTAACAAAGGCACTATGGGGTTAGCAAGAGCCTTTGCCAATATCCGAAAGCCCAGGGCTGACAGGTGCAAGCCGTCCCTAGCGAAGCAGGTGGTTCAACAGAAGATGAGTATGTGAGGGTGTAGTGCCTGTGATTAGTTAGCAGTGGCATATATGACTGCTCATGTGGACAAATGCCAGGTAAGTCATATGCAATGTGTCACAGGCAACGTACATGTGAACAGGACAAACAGTGATGTTCTGTCAAGTGAGACATGGACATACATATAGTAAGCTATGCAGATGTCACTAGGGGTCCACAGAAGCTCTGTAACTATGCATTGCAGGTGGGATCAGTATTCCAGGGTAATTGCAAGCAAACATGCATGCAAACAAAGCTACAGTAAGCAGGGCTGCATGTAGTCCATTGTACAACAAACAAGCTGTACCACTTCCAGTAGGTAACACTGCAAATATGCAGGCACTATGCACATGTACATGGAAATACACAGGTCAGATGGCTAGGGTCCAGTCTCAGCGCACACAAGTGTACAGACCATGTACCGTCAGGATGTACAATAACTGGATGGAATCCCATGTGCTCATACCTGCAGTAATACACATGTCAAATAACAGACACTGAGCCTTCACTCAGTGGTTCCATACTTAGTAGGATGTATGCTACCTGGCCTGCCACCACAGTATCCCTGACATGTATGGGGACTCTCCCTCCTGTGACAGTTAGTTTTGTGTGTTGGGGCTGTCTAGCATGGTATGAGATGTGAGCTTGCAGTGCTAGGGTGCTCTTGTGTGTCCTGTACCAGTCGTGTAACACTGCACACATATCAACATCCTCAAACATCCGTATTGCAGAGTCCAGTGTGGGCAACATGCCACTTGCAGTTTACATGTCCATCATTGTGTATTAATACTTTCATTACCTTATCCCCTGTGCTACCTATGTATGTAGCCTTCTGCTGACATCCTTACCACCAGTATGCCAACATGTGCAGATGATACACTATGGTACTTACCATGGGTGTAGACAACAGTACATGACAATCATACCCTTACTGCATCAGGCATGCTGTGATATACCCACAATTATTTCAGCACACAGTACTGTTAACAACATAATACTATTACTACACGTTTATGTAGTCACCCTGTGCATCAGCAACATGTTAACCTGTACCTGCACTGATGTTACAGATTGCAGGAGGTGGCACAGTTTCATCATATGCACAGGGTGTGAACTTGGTATGCCTGAGTCAGCCATCGATACCACCGATTGACATGTATGTGTATGTGTGTTGGTGAAGGACAGCAGTACAAGGTGGGGCAATGTTGATGCAGTGTGTGCGTGTATGTGGTAGCCCTAGGTGTTGTCAATTCGCATGTGTGTATGGATGCACACAGTTCCACCTCATGGCTGCCATAAAAAAATTAAGCTTATTTCCTGCCTTTCTTGTTAAGTGGTACAGACTATTTGTAGGCTTCTGAGCCCCCAAGCCCTTCTGTGTTTGAGGGAAGCCTTCTAGCTTGTTTATTTCTTATAACTAGCCAGTTTTCTAGTTTCAGCACTCAAATCTGTTTCTTTGATCTCAGCACTTGTTCAGAAAAAAAAAAAAAAAAAAATTTCATCTGCTTTTACTGTACTTGTGTTTTTACCTACTTCTTTTTTCTTTTGCATCATCTTAAAATACTCAATTGTATTTATTACTGCTTGGTGTAACTCATTCTACATTTTGGTTTAAACACTTGGGCTTGACCAGTTAGTTGTTTTGCACTGAGAGGGTTTGTGGTCTGCACTGTTGTGGCAGAACAGGTAGCTTACATCCTTCTAGGTTGAGAACTGCTGATTGAGGGCTCAGTGTCTGTTATTCTAAAAGTGTATTAATTCTGGTTTAAGCACTTGGGCTTTCAAGCCAGTTATTTTACATTAAGAGGGTTCGTGGTCTGCACTCTTGTGGGAGGAGGCTGGACTCTGCCCTTCTGAGCTGGGAATTTCTGGTTAAAGGCTTATAGTGCATGCATATCTGAACTGTTCCTTACTGAAGTTGGCGCCTTGTTTGCTGTGGCATAGACTGGATTCGGGCCTGCTGGATCTAGCTTTGTTTGTGTAACTTGAGCACTAATCCAGACATTCTCTAAAGTATTCAATGGTATTTATTACTGCTTGGTTGTAACTTGATTAAAGTGTAGCTATCATTCAAGTCTTTTGGATTAAGCACTTGGGCTTCAGAACAGTTGTTTTACATTAGGAAGGTTTGTGGCAAGCACTGTGGTGGCAGGACAGGTAGCTTTCATCCTTCTAAGTTGGGAACTGCTGATTGAGAGCCCAGTGTCCAAGTGTATTAGTTCTGGTTTAGGCACTTGGGCTTCAGGCCAGTTATTTTACATTAAGAAGGTTCGTGGTCTGCACTCTTGTGGGAGAAGAGGCTGGACTCTGCCCTTCTGAGCTGGGAATTTTCTGGTTAAAGGTTTATAATGCCTGAATATTTGAACTGTATCTTACTGAAATTGGTTCACCTTGTTTGCTCTAGCATAGACTAGATCCAGGCCTACTGAATCTAGCTTTGTTTATATGCTTGTTGTTTGTTTGCTTGTTATTTCCCTGGAAGCTAATTCCACCTAATACGCAACTTCTCAAGCTTCTGTGGATCACTAGTGATATCTGCATTGCTTACTGTACTTATTTCCTTGTTTCACTTGAAAGAAAGTTACTGTTTGTCGTTTTGCATTTAGTTACTTGTAACACATTGCACTCAAGTTACCTGGCACTTGCCCACTAAAGCAATTATATAAGTCCGCACAAAAATTAAAAGCACTACACCCTCACTCCCCACTGGCCCTTGTTTTCAATTAAGGATTTCCCAATATTATTCTAGCATGTCCAAAGGTCAGTTGTCAATCTCCTCTCCGGTCCAGCTGGTGAATCTGGGAATCTTGAGGCAATGTTATAACTGCCTCATGTACACAGACAACCCTCTCCTCCTCCCACATAACACAAATACTTGCGAGAGATGCAGCTATTTAGCCAAACTGGAGGCTGAGCTCTCTCAACTCAGGACTGGCAAGACCAGACAGGAGGAGAAGGCAACTACACACACCACAAAACCAGCCTCACATAATGCTACCACTCCACTGAATCAAACACATAAACACACAAAGACATACTCGGAGGCTCTGAGTAAAAATTTACCTAAACAGCAGAGGCCTCCAAAGCAGACACCCAAACAACTGCTACCTCAAGACACCCCACAAGCAACACATAAACCACAAAAGCAGTGTGCAAAGCAGTCACAGCCCTTAAGGCCAAATACAACACCAAACATACTTGTCATAGGTGACTCCATAGTCAGACACACTGACGTCCCACTCACCAGGCTGAACAAGGAGAGGGTCACAGTAAGCTGCCTATCGGGCGCTAGAATTTGCCACATAACACAAGCACTCGGGTCACTCCATGGCAAGTACAAATATGACACAGTCATTGTCCATGCTGGTGTGAACGACCTGAGACGTACCTCCCTGGACTACATGAAAAAAGACATAGAGGAGCTCTCTGATTATGTAGCCCAGGCAGGTATGACCCTAACCCTGAGCAGTATCCTTCCTTCACCAAGAATGATGCCACAATATAGAGACAAAATGATCAGCTTTAACAATTGGCTTAATGTCTGGTGTCATTCAAAGGGGATGCAGTGTCTGTCTGCCTGGGATGACATGCTTGACAAGCCACGCTGCTGCAAGGGACGGCTTGCACCTGTCACCCTGGGATTCGGATATTGGCTAAGGCTCTTGCCACCCCCATAGTGCCTTTTTTAGGCAAGGCTCAAATTCTAAACCTACCACCCTAGAAAACAAAAATGGGAAGAAACTGAGGGTAATGCTGCTCAATGCCAGAAGTCTAAATCTCAAAATGCACGCCTTTTCGAGGCCCTTCTCAGTATGGAGAACATCGATGTCTGTGCTGTAACTGAAACCTGGTTCAAGGCTCCTGAGAGCACCCGGCACTATTAGGTTTTACCTCATATCATGCGTTCCGGCCCCAAAACCCGGACCACACCACAAAAGGAGGGTGTATCCATATTCATAAAGGATACTCATACCTCCAAGTTGGTGGCAACGCATGAAGCTCGGAAACCATCCAGGTGCAACTAACCATAGGCAAAACTGCTCTACAAATTGTAGCATGCTACAGGCCACCCTCTCAAACTCAGGAACCCCACACAGCCTTCCTGAAGACACTGGAGGGTATAAATGTATCTCAAACACCATCATATTGGGTGACTTCAACTACCCGAATATAGACTGGGAACATTACTCAAGCCCTAACTTTCTAGCCCAACGGTTCCTGGAGTTCATAAATTCAAATGCCATGGAACAGCTAGTCACTGTTCCCACGAGAGGAGAAAATATACTAGATCTCATTGTCACAAACATGGGGACAAAATGCTCCACACCGAAGTATATCCCTCATTGGTGAGATCTGATCATAAACTAATCTCACTGGAAATCCACATCCGCCGCCCCACCCCAAGCAAAAGACCATAGTGAAGAACTTCTCTAAAGCAAACTTCACACTACTCAAGACTGGTGTGGTATCCTTCAAGGCCCCTGAGCCAGAGGAAACCACAACCCAAGCTGCGGAAGCCCTTACAAATGCCTTCTATGAACACCTCCAGGACTGCATGGATCAGGCAATCCCAAATAAAACCAAGACTCTTTCCACAAAGGGCAACGTCCAGTCTGGTGGACCCCAGCCATTAACAAACTTTACAATAAGAGGAGAAAGCTATTACATGATAGAACAAAATCCATAAAGGAAGTCACCCTGATCATTATTAGTAAAAATACGAGCACTCATAAAATCAACTAAGGCCAATTTTGAGAGAAAAATTGCCATGGATTCAAAAGACAATCATAAGGCCTTTATCAGCTATGTTAGGAACCTGGGTGGAAACTCCCAGATATGCTCAGAATTAGTCCAAAATGATACAAAAATCACTGAACCCACAGACATTGCCAACATACTGGCAGACAGGTTCAGTGCAAACTTCACCCCCCTCTCCCCTAAAGGAGAGATAACTATCCCAGCCGAGTGTAGACTCCCGGACATCTCAAATGCGCAGGTGAAAGCTGCTCTCTCTAAAGCTAAAAACACAGCATCAATGGGACCGGATGGTGTCCCCGGCTGTGTGCTACACGAGCTAAATGAGGAATTAAACCCGCACATAAGGCAGCTGTTTAATCTTAGCCTTACCACAGGATACGTGCCCAAGGGTGGCGTGCGGCAACTGTGGTCCCACTCCACAAAGGCGGTGCCTCACGGACCCTGGTAATTACCGCCCATAAGCTTAACAAGTCTAGTCTGCAAAGCTATGGAGAGGATCATAATGGAGCTCATAAACAAAGATATAGGGGACTTGCAGACATTGGACCCGACCCAGTTTGGCTTTGTCAAGGGAAGATCATGCCTTTTGAACTTGGTTGACTTCTTGAAACAGTCACCAAGGCCATTGATGAGGAAAGGCAGTCCATACAGCCTACCTTGACCTTGCAAAGGCTTTGACACAATACCCCACTGGTATTGTAGAAAAACTTACCAGCTTAAATGTAAACCCATATGTCACAAGATGGGTTGCAAACTGGCTTAAGGACAGAACCCACAGGGTTAGAGTTGCTGGCTGTGTCAGACTCCAAGCGGTCACAAGTGGTGTCCCACAGGGCTTGGTCCTTGGCCCCTATTGTTTGGCATCTACTTCTCAGAAGTACAGGCCAACATGGGAGGACTTTGGCTGACAAAGTTTGCAGACGACTGCAAACTGGGCCATAGTGGAAAGTGCATCAGACACGGATATCCTTCAGAAGGGACTCACGGAAACAGATAGCTGGTGCCAGAGCCATGGCCTGAAGTTAAACGCCAAAAATGTATAGTCATACCCTTCGGGAAAAACAAGGTAACCCAAGCTACCATATAGGTGGCAATCCACTAAGCACAGAAGAGGTTATCAGGGACCTGGGGACCCAGGTTGACAGTGGCCTTTCTTTGACACTCACATTGCTAAAGTGGTTAGAAAGACCTTCTACATTGCCCACCTGATCATGAAGGGATTCACATCCAGATCTAGTGAGGTCATTGTTCCCCTGTACTCTTCACTTATCAGACCAATGATCGAGTACAATGCCCCATTCGGGATGTATCTCACCCGACATCTGCAGCAATTGGAGAGACCCCAAAAGTTCCTCACCAAAAGGATAAAGGGACTCCAAAATCTGTCATATGCTGCCAGATTGAAGAAACTCCAGCTCTATTCAGTCGCATACCGTCTGCTCAGAGGTGACATGTGCCTGACATACAAGGCCATGTCCAACCCGGAATTAATGGACATGCTCCACCTCAAAAATCCAAATCCACCAAAACCACTAGAGCAAGCGACTTAAACCTTAGCACGGATATAAATAGGACGTGCTGGAGGGATAGATTTATCACTCAGAGACTCCCTATGCTGTGGAATAAAATCCCGGTCCATGTGAGGCAGAGCACCTCGCTGACTGTGTTCAAGAGAAATCTAGACCTGTGGATGGGAGATCGTAGGTTTACCCCAGGAATCATCTCTGTGTCACTGCTGGACAGAGGCACAACAAACTAATGGGCACAGTATTTTTTCATATAAGGGGTGGCGTAAGCCACAATAATTTGGGCTAGGCTTATAAATGCCTTAGGGCAGATAGCCTAGTATAAACCTATGAACCTATGAACCTATATACTGGTGTTTGTGGACAGCCACAGACTGTACCTGCCAGGTCATACAGATCAGTGTCACTGGCCACGGACACGGTACCTGTGCCTTGCAGAGGTGCTACGGACCGTATCCGGTACCAACCCAGACTGGGTACTGTCATCAGAAGCAGGTGTTCGTTGACTGGACACAGATCCCTGTCGGGCCTGGCCAGAGCCACGTGCATGTGGTCTCCTGGGGCGGTCTGATGACAGCACAGACCCAGCATTGCTGGGGCTGTTGCTGGCACTATGGCGACGACTGCCAGCTGCTGCTGTTGCTGGCATACGCCCACATCGATGCCTCAACCGTCCACCATCGCCCTGGCTCATGGACATGTAGATGTGGAACCGGTCTAATATGTCCCCACAATGTCTGTCTATGACATCGGTGAAATTACGGATGGCAGCCGCAATGTCACGCATACTGTCAGTCATGGCTGTGCGACATGCTGTCAGCTCCCTCAGACCCTGTCTCGTGTACAGTTCCATACGTGACTGTGCCTGCATGACAGCCCGAAACATAGCTGAGGTTGTAAGACCTCTGTGGGCACGTCTGACAGGGGCAGTATGCCCAAGGATGGTCCCACGAGAACCCCTGGACATCTGTCTGTGTGGTACCATCTCAGGGCCCATGGCTGCTGTGTGGGGAGGCATGTACCACAGATACCACATTGCCCTGGTCAATGCCCACTTATGCTGTCCATCACCTAGGGACATTGGTGACAAAGTGTGTATTGGCAGGATAACTGTGCGCATTGATGGGGTTGACAGCTGTGTACTGTCAATCGGCTGACCAATGATGGACCCTGGCATACCTTCCTGTGCCATTACACAGATGTCATCATTATCAGTACCCATGGCACCTGGTTCAGGTTCCCTGCTGCATGACACCAGAGCAGCACCAGAACCTGTGGGAGGGAAACAGGAAACACAGTTTACAATGTCTACACAATATTACCAGTAATGCACACATCCACACATGCACAGGTCAAGACATGCACATGTGCACACATGCACAGGTGCACACATGCACACATGCACACATGCACAGGTGCACACATGCACAATGCACACATGTGCACGTGCACACATGCACCCATGCACAGGTGCACACATGCACCCATGCACACATGCACAGGTGCACACATGCACACATGCACACATGTGCACATGCATGCACATGCACACATGCACAGGTGCACACATGCACACATGCGCACATGCGCACACATGCACACACGCACACACGCACAGGTGCACACATGCACATGCACATGCGTGCACATGCACACGCGTTCACAGTTGCACACAGTTGTACACTACTCAGTATGTGAGATATCAACACACAGACACAGACACATCTGCATGCATACACAGAGCACTACTAAGTGAGCCTAATATTACTATTATTATCAAGACTATTAAAGGTATTGTTAATACACACTCACCAGCATGGATAGGCTGCATTGCTGTTACACCGGAGGGACCTGCAGAAGTGAGGAAACTAATGTCAGTGGGCACAACTGTGCCATTGTTACTGAGTATGATACAGGTCAGTAGTACAACAGTCGCCTTTCACAGGTCAGCTGCTGATACTGAGGATATCACACTTGCACATTAAATACTATGATGACAGCTACAAACCAAGGACACACCTCACACATGCATTAACTACCAGCGTACAGAACAGTCAACTATACATATGGCCTATTACCTGCACGCTCATAGTCTTGCTGCTGCGTGGCTCCAGCCTCCATCATAATGCATGTCTGCTGCTGTTGTTGTTGTTGGCGGACTGGAGCCACTACACTCATGAGTAGTCCCTCCAGTCTGGTGAGTGGGGGGATGTGTAGCCACCCCACCACCTGTGGCGACCTGTTGCCTGTGGATATCCGACGCACGCTGACGGACATTTCTGATTAAATCACTGCAATGATGTCGTACCTGCTCATATGTCCTATTATGCGTGCCTATGTCATTTACCCGATGGACGAGGTCTTGCCACAGTGCAGCCCTCTCCTGCTGATTCTGGCTGGTGCGGGAAAAGAGTATTGCATAATCCTGCACCAAGCTCTGGTGTATCTCCTCATCTTCAGCTGCGGAGTAAGTTGGATTTCGCGGGTGAGCCATGTTCCTGAAAAAGGAAATAACCTGATATCAGCAATATATGTCAGCAGAATTTGGCACACATACTACACATGCTACTCGACTGTTATGATACGACATATCTCACATATATAGCATCTGTCTGTCTATTGGTGGATACACATGTAAATGGCCAGGTATCAGTGCTCAGCCAGCAACTGTGCAACAGTACCTGGCACACTCCATACGACATACTATCAAACCCCAGCAGTCAGAACACTGATTCAGGTCCAGAGCACCTCCTCACTCTGGGGGGTGTATCTAGGTACTGTATGGGCTACATCATCAACTACTGTGAGCTGACCACAAACTAATTGCCCTGGATATACATATCCCACCTCCACCACCAGCACAAACGACTATAGTGAATAACATTGCAAATGCAAACTTTACACTTTGTAACAGTGACATGGTATCCTTTCAGCCCACTGGGCCAGTGGAAGACACAACCCACAATGCTGACCCCTTCACAAATGCTTTCTATGGACATTTCCGAGAATGCATGGATCATGCAATCCCATATATGTCCAAGACACTCTCCACAAAGGGACAGCATCCTGTCTGGTGGACCCCAGCCATAGACAGATTGTATTACAAAAGATGGAAGCTACTGCAAGACAGAGCATAATTCCATAAAGGGAAGGCATGTCTGAGCAGCACTAGTAAGTATCTATTTTCCCTCATACAAACATCCATGGGCAACTTTGAGAGGGAAATCAAGAGGGACACTACAGATCACCACAAGGCCTTCTTCAGTTATGTTAGCAACCTGGTCAGAATCCCTCCACTATGCTCATAGTTAGTACACAACAACAAATAATTCACTGAAACCACAGATATTGACAACATTGTGACAGACAGGTTCAGTGCAGGTTTCACCCCTCCCTCTCCCCCAAAATAAGACATAGTTATCCCAGCTGACTGTAACCTCCCTGTCATCACAGATGTCCAGGTGAGAGCCGCCCTCAGGAAAGCAGAATACACAACATGAATGGGACCTGATGGTATCCCCAGTTGCATGCTACATGAACTCCGACAGGAGCTAAACACACATATAGAAGTGCTATGTAACACTAGCCTGACTACAGGATATGTACCTGTACACTGGCGCACAGCAGCAGTGGTTCCACTCCACGAAGGAGGCACCTCAACATACCAATACAATACAACACAATACAATACATTACAATACAATACTATACAATATGCTATTGCCCTGGGACTACAGCAGCATACTGTTCTGCTACCCTGACCATTGTGACACATGTGGTGTGATGGTACCTGCTGCTGTCAAACAGTTACACAGGGTGACTCATATGGCATATTACCTATCTGACTAACATTCAGCAGGGGTATGTGTGACATGTACTCATGGGGAGTTTTGCTTCTTAACACTGTGTGGTTTATTGCAGGGTATGTCTTATCTGTGGGTAGGAACCTTTACCTCCACATGTGCTCTCTATTGCAGTGGCATGGACGACACACAGCAGTCATTTAGGTTGTGGATGGTGTGAGGTGTTACTATGGTTGTTGGACATCTGTCATGGGTGTGACTTAAGTATGTAAATCCAGGAGTGGTAACCTCTATGTGGGTAGTATGTGTGTAGTCTGTGGTGTTGTCAGTCACTGTGCATTGGTAATGTGTTTGAGTGCATTGTCACAGTGTTGTACATGTCACTGTGTCCTTCTCCATATCTGTAGCTGTCATGTGAGGTACATACCATGGCAGCCATTATGTGGTGTGGAGGGGTACACTGACCTACATGTCCATAGCTGACACACCATGTCTGCTGACACATACCATGTGCAGGTATTCCAGGAATAGTGTGCCACTGTGAATATCATTGGGGGGACTATTGTACACATTTATGACCCTGTTCACCCCTGACACATGCAGTGGTGGGCAGCCAATCACATATCTGGTGGTTACTGGTGTAGGTGATTTGAAATGGGGTATGGTACTCCAGTTTTGACACTGGTGTTCACTCCATGCCTTTGTCACCAGGCACCTGTTGCAATACATCTGTACACATGTGCCTCACTCAGAATATATATACATCTCTCTCTCTTTCTCTCTCTATATATATCTATATATATATATATATATATATATATATATATATATATATATATGTATATATATATGTATATAGATATATCTATATGTATATATATATATATATATATATATATATATATATATATATATATGTGTGTCTATACATATACACATATATATATTGATGTACATATATTGCTATAGATATGGAGGGGGGGTGTGACAGAGAGGGGGTGAGAGTGACAGAGGGGGTGGGACAGGGGGTGTTGAGGTTGTTATATACAGTCATACCTGTAGATAGTCAGATCTGTCTGTCTATGTATATGTATCTACATATATCTATATCTGTATGTGTGTATTACATATATATGTTTGTACATATTCTATCTATCTACATCTGTCTATGTATTCCTACATCTCTCTCTATGTATGTATACATATATGCATATTTTATATATCTAGATATATATATATATATATATATATATATATATATATATATATATGTATATATACATACATACATATTTTGACATACATATGTATCCATATGATAGATAGATATATCAACATGTTTGTTTACCATACTGTATACACACACTAACATACTGCTAAACATACATAACTGTGAAACCTACTTTGTACATTGCACTACAACCTACATTCAACCTACATTGATATGTGCACATAGATGCTCTCACATACAAACTTATGTACAGCCTTCACTGATAGTTGCTGTATGTCCTCTGCCCTTTGCACATCTTCATATACATATGGATACAGACCAATGACACATATGGTGGGTTCACAGTATGTAGACCTTTATAGTATTACTTTACATTACCTGTGTTTGTCACAGCTGCTTGTGTTGCCGTCTGGTTTTGTGTCCTGCTGCTCCACTTGCCAGTTGTCAGCTTTCAGGTGGCTGTTGCTGACCAGTTTTGTTTGCATACGTTTAATTTTGTTTTTCTCTGTCTTTGTCGCTGTCTCTCTCTCTCTGTCTCTCACTTCCTCCTCAGGGTGCAATGAAAGTATTGCATGTGTGGACTGGGAGTAAAGCATGCTTTTGTAGGTATCTGCATATGTCCATGTGATGGCCTCTGCACCAGTTGTTAGCCAGAATTTGCTAATTGCATGCAGCCAGTTGTGTACTGATTGCAGTTCTCACTGTGATTTCAGAACAGTGCTATAAAAAGGTATGTGAGATAGGCGTAGCCCTTTCAGATTTTAAGGGCAGGGACCATGCTGGTATGCTGTGGACAATGTTCTGTGAGTGTAAAGGTTGGTATCTCTCTCATATTTCCAGCTGTGTTGTAGATTAACATTTCTCCATTCATTTCTCCAGTTTCCTGTACTAACTGTGTATGTACACTGACACCTACGACTACTACTACTGTTAATGTGTGTGTGTGTGTGTGTGTGTGTGTGTGTGTGTGTGTGTGTGTGTGTGCGCGCTTTCCTGTGGGACATGTGGTGTAACTGGTGTACAGCAGTGGCTCTTGCACTTTGTTGCTATGGCTTCAATATTTGCCCTTTACAGTCACTACTTGTATGCCTGCTAGGTGTCCTGACTGTACTGTGCTGCTGTGGCTTTCCTATTTTCCATGTACATTCACACCTTGGAATGCTTGCTATATCTGCTAGGGTGTTACAGCATGCAGTGTGGTCTGGCCATGGTGTGGGCCTTGACATCTATTAGGGTATTTGAGTATGCTGCTGAGCAGGCCCCAGAGACTCTCAGGTGCATCTATTATCTGCCTCATGGAATGGTACATATCAGTGGGGTACACCCATTAAATTGTCTGGTATGCTGCAGTTGTGACTGTGGGATAGCATGAGCATATGTATTACTACACTTTTTCTGCCATGCAAGTGGTGCATACTCTCAGGACTACATAGTTACCATTGCATGTGTTGTAACACCTTTCTGCCTACTGTTTGTACATTTCACATGGAGTCTGTGGGGCATCCCTGTAACTCAGTCACTGTTGCTATGTCTAGTCTCTTAACTATTCAAATATGGTGGTGTCAGACCTCTCATGTGTACAAATATTTGCAGGTTGTCCACATTTCTGCCTCATATTTTGGTCAATATCTCATGCACAGCTTTTTCTGGCAAATCACTCTGGGCTCAAGTCAGAATATAGTGACAAACATTAAAGTTTCAGACTTCATACCCTTCCAAACATCCCACAAAATGCAGACCTGTTACTCTCTGAACTGTCTAAGTTTGTTGTAACATTATTTGTAATGTGTCCCTGGTTTTGGCCCTTTGCTCCACATATTTTATTACTTGGTCTGGATGTGTTCCTGTAACAGGTTGTGGGGTATGGGCAGTGATTATCCTGCTGTGAGTATGTGTGTGGCTTGCAAGGTGCTACAGTGACATTATTACCTACTAGCTACCAACTAGCATGGCTGCTTCTGTTCACACACTACTATCATAGATATCCACTAGATTTGACAGTAAATATACATGACATGCTTTGTGTACTACACATCCTATATTCCCTTTACATTCATACTATTACATGATATATTTATTTTAGCACAATGTTTTTGTATAACAGTCATGGCTTAGTGGTAAGTCATGCAGACTACTGTTTCCAAGGTCCTGGGTTCGGGACTGACAGTGGGATTTTATTTTGCTTTTGAACTGACTACAGGACCTGTCAATCAGAGTGACTAAGGCACTTTTAAGCAGTTGTAACCGGGTTAGCGCTGGTTTGCGCGGAGCTCACGCATGCGCACTGGCATTCAGCTCCGCCACACACTGCCACAACCGCTTGAACGTGCTTACTCTTCCGCACACCCCCGCTATTTTCTTTGAAAGAAATGAAAATGGGGGGACAGGAAAGTGGTGAAAAAGGGGTCACAAAGAGGGTAAGACAGTAGGGAAACAAGCTCGGGTTTTGCAGGAGGGATGTAGGTAAGGCCCATAGCTGCCCATTTCTTCATCAGCAACAGCTGTGCATATGTATGTAATTTGGTGTGACATTTGAAACCTTCCACCCCTGAGAGAGTTGTCAGGACAACAATAATACTTGTTGTACAGCCAATTGTAATTGATAGTTTCCATGTCCAGCAGACATATGTGCGGAATGGGCAGCTATGTTGGGGCGTAATTTTTTTGTGGGTACAGAGTGCCCTTTTTTTTTTTTTTTTTTTTTTTTTTTCAGGTGAGAGTGGTATGTCAGGTGAAGGAAGTCGGTATAGCTGGGGAGGTAGGTTGGGTAGGTCAACAGATAAGACAAACAAGACGCATACAGGGGCGGTGTATGACACATGTGGGGGGGTTACACAATTGACGGGGACGGATGTTTGGATATCCAGAGCCCATGAGCCCACAGATGGCAACAGTGGAACTGATATCCCCACCCATGGGCAGTTGCCACTGTTCCTTCACTGCCCAGGACGGGGCTGTGCTGGGGGCTGTGTAGGCCGGGCAACAGGCATGCCCGTAAGTTGTGCCACCTGTGCCTCAAGCTGGTGTAGGGGCCCAAGAACAGAGTCCCGGATCTCCCTACGCACCACAGTCCGGACGCTATGGAGGGTGAGTGGTGGTTCTCCTCCTGCCACGCTTGCAGAGGGGGGACGGGCCCCATCCTCTACAGTGCTTCCAGCCGCAGGTGGCACAGGGCTACCGGAGGAGGTTCCAGACTGGGCACTAGTGCCAGGTGCACTCGCCAGCTGAGGTGGGAGAGGTGGGTCTGCTGGAACCCGCCTTCCCTGTCATCCTATGTTTTGCATTATGTCATGACAGTTTGGGTTAGTAACATACAATACCATTCGCAATTAGTTGTAACAGCATGCATTAGTATTCCCATTAACCAAACACCCAGATATTCACACCATTGAACAGCGAGCATAACACATGCATAATTTGAACAGCAATACACAGTCCAACAACATGCAGGGTTGATTGATGGCAACAGGCCATCAGGTTTGGATGTATGAACAGGGCAGATGCATCAACGTACATGCAAATATTTATGACCCAACAGGACAAATGTCCAGGTTAATTGTGATTGCACATACCAATTTCACGTGGAATGGATTATATGTGGTTATAGGGTGGGTGAAGAAAATATTATTAACACCTTCAATACCAATACATATGCTGTACATTTCTAATAGCTACAGATATATACACACTACTGTTCTAACTACAGTTTCCTATATGATAACTACTTCAATTTGGTGATAGGACTGTTACTGCTACATCAATATACATTTATTGTTATTCATACACGTTCATATCTGGCTTTGTTCAGCTACATCATCCTGCTACATTTGCTTTATATAGCTATAGACAACTGTGGATGTTTGATATTTCAGACAATCATACTATCTGCATATTGCAGACTGAGAGCAACATATCCAGATTTTGGGATACACATTCCAGCTGCAGCAACACTTTTAACACATTTCGCAGTTTGGTTCTACTTGTCACATTCATTTCATTCTGTACTGACTGCAGTATACTTTATTCAGGGGTTATTACTACTTTATTGGTGGATTCATAACTCTCTGTCACACTCTCTCACTTGTTTTCATTTTACTATTCAGGATGGTACTTACTTCTAGGCTTTATTGACATGTTTTACCTGTAGTTATTACAATCCTTTCCAGCAGTCTCACTTCTGTCATGTTTCAGTATTTCAACAGGGATATATTTCACACATGTGATTTGCTCATCTTCTGCAGCTGTACTTTTCAGCCTGCTGCAGGTTGTGTACTATTATATTACAGGTGGGGCATCTTTATTTCAGACTTTATTTCAGACATTTTCATTTTTCTGTTTGGATTACAGACTGCAACACACTTTTGTAATCAAGAAATACTTGCAAACACTTTTACACTGTTACTTGCACATTTTATTACTTAGTGACTACACTGCACTCTTTTGCTAACTGTCATACTTTTATATTTCTTTACAGTTACTGGGAGTGGATTACTGACCTGCCTGGTGGCAACGCACCAGCCTATCACCATAGGCTCTGCAGTTCGCAGAACGGACACCTGCAGCTGTAATATAAATGAAGTAATATTGGAATACACATCTCCATAATATCAGCTAATTTAATTTCTTGCATACATAATTAAATGTAACTTACTCAGTAGTGGGGCATTGGGCATTTGCTGGGCCTCCTGGATCCAAAGGTTCAATTGGTCCTGCTTGTGTCTCTTCAGGTCCGCATGGTGGTGACGGACCTGCTCACCAGTCCTTGGAATCCCTGTGGCACTGGTGAGATCATGAGCCAACCGGTCCCACGCCTCAGCCCTATATGCTCCCCACAGGACCTGGCCCTGCATGAGTTGGGCCTCATGATTGTGGACTAGGAGCCAGACCATGTATCTGGACTCCTCAATGCCCCACCTCTGTGCTCGAAAGCAACTACCCTCACCTACTCCTGACATTCTGGCTGCAAGTCAGTTCTACAATCGTTTATGCTGTGTAGTCTCACCTATGGGGCTTATATATGCCGTTTTTCCCACACTTATCTGTGATTGGCCATTTTGGAATTGTATCAACTTCACAAAACCTGCTTTGTCATGCTCCACTTTCTATTCATTCCTATACATTTGCTATTACTGCATTTCGAAGTACAGCTGTCATGGCTTAGTGGTTTAGTACCTTGGCTATGGTGCATGGTATCCTGGGTTCGAACCTGGCCACTGCTTTTTATATTTTATGACTGTCTAGACAGGCTAGGGGGTGTGTCTGTGTAAAGGCAGTTTTGTTACAGCTTGCTCAACGTTGCCCGTCGGTTAGCTTGTTAGCCCGGTGCGCAGCTCCGTGCAAATGGGTTACGCTGGTTTACGCCTCATTTGGCTGTCAGCACGCATATTACGCTCAGCTCAGCTAGGGGCACACAGTTTCAGCGTGTTAAACCACTGCTCACCTACGGGCACTCATTTTGCACCTGTTAAACCACTGCTCACCTACGGGCAGATGCACTCACCTTGTTAAACTGTAGCTCAGCTATAGGCACATCTTGCATTTTTTATTGTTTTGTTATCTCATATTTCTTCAAAATAAATGGACTATTTCATTACATTTTACATAAAATATGATTTTATATGTGTACATATTTGTCAGGGACTTGTTTCGTGCTTATTTTACTAAAAATAAAATTGATGTTGTGGGGGCTCGAACCATGGATGCCTGCTCTTCAGCCGACGTCTCTACTGCTACGCTATTGCTTCTTGGCTTACTTTGCATATTTAGTTCTTATATGCTTTTCCACTGACTGCTAACTGTGACTAAGCTACGGGCACGCCATAAGCAAAGCGCACTCACGGGCAAACATCTTTACGATTTAAAAAATATATATAACATGTTCATTTATATATTTTATGTTCATAGTCTGTGGGGCATGTGTTGTGTTGTGTTTATTCACATTTCCATGGCCTCTGTCGTGGGTGTTTACTTTGGGCACTTTTACTCTTCTGGGGGCGTGTCCGCTTGCAGGGCTCGGCCTACGGACACACCCCCTACTGTCTTACACGGACCGTGTTAGCCTTAGGTGTGATTCAGCATGCCCTCATGCATATGCATGACATGCTGACGTCACACCGTTTAACTGCAGCCTCCGTGTAAGCCATGTATCTCTTACACGGAGGCTTCGTGAATCCTGCCCAATGTCTTTTAACCAACCTGATATATTTTTCAGTGGGATTAAATACAGTATGAAGACATGTTTATTTAACATCATGAGTCTCATTTGTAATAAACCAAAGATACTGCAAGGCCTTATTACAAGTACCATGTGGTCATTGCTTAAATATTTCAAGAAATATTCTACTTGATTTCACCGAAGTGTTTGAGTAGTTTTTCAGCCAAAGATTAAACCTATATTATGCCAATTTCTTTTGAAAAAAAAAATCCCAAAATGTTTCTCAAATAACTAAATCACAGAAATAAATAAAAATATAGGAACTTTTTGATTCATTGCCTACAAATCACATAAAGTATTTACAGGAGGCATTCTCCATTATTAGAACCAGCTTGCTCCGTGAGGGTTGTACTACAGCTTACCTGGACAATTAGCCAATGTACAACATAACCAGAGAGTGAATACATTTAGTTCAATAAGTACGCACATCCTTTTGCATTGCTTGAAGATGTGCTAGGACCATACATTCAGCAACTGTTAGTTCTGATTATTTGTTTTGTTTTATTTAATCATATGAGTGCAAGTTTGTGCAAATTATTTTCCCCTAATATTTTTCAGAACGTGTGCATTGCTAATTCATCATTCTAAGAAAGTTGGTCATGATTGTATTTCTTTTTTTATGATTTTAACCTCTTCATTAGAACTATATATATATATATATATATATATATATATATATATGTATATATATATATATATATATATATATATATATATATATATATATATATATATATATATATATATATATATATATATATATATATATATATACACACTTTAGATGATCAAGTTGCTGAAATCTCTAAATGCATATGGTCAAGACCATATGATCGAGTTTCAGAAACTTGAAAATCTGAAGGGGACCCCCCTACACCCCTGCTACTTAAATATACGAACTCCGACATTATGCTACAGTGGGGAACAGTGAGATCTCCCATTCCGCACTGACTGCAGAAGTGCAGAACGAGTGATTTCCCTTTTACCCACTGTAGCTCAATCTTGGAGATAGCATATTTAAGTAGGGGGGTGGGGGGTGGAAGGGGGCTTGCCCCCCTGCAAAAATGTTTGTAAATACGTTATTGTTTTTGTATGTGCTCACTTCTGATGTTCAAGTTTCTGAAACTCGATCATATGGTCTCGACCATATGCATTTCTAGACTTTAGCAACTCAATCATCTGAAGTGAATCCATATATATATATATATATATATATATATATATATATATATATATATATATAGATATATGTATATATATATATATATATATATATATATATATATACACATATGGATATAGATATATTGAAATAGTGTATTTCCCATAATTACCTGTGAATGACAGAATAATAAAATAATATGACTATAATTTTACTTTATTAAGAGTCTGCACAGTTATCCTTATTAGAATTGTTATTTTTCTTCTGGTAATCAGTTAGAAGAAATATTAATTTAAATGACAAAATTCCATTGTTAACCAGATGCAAAAAAATAATTATTAGTATTGTCGTGTATGCATACTAACTGCCAATTTTTACACTTAATAACTTAAAATTCTGGCCTTATGGAATCTTATCACAGTAAATGGCATGTGTGTTTCAGTGAAGCTAGGAGATATAATCCATTGATCCACAAATGCCAAGCAGGTTATGACACAGAGATCAGACTATGTATGGTTTCCTGGAGAACATAATGGAAATTTATTCCAACATTTTTGCCAATAAAACCATCGGACAAAAGCAGCCAAAGACTTTTTAATCCAGAAAAGATGCCCATTGCTGAGGTATTTAAAGACAAAGGGAACATTTAGCATTGGAACAATGATGGACTGTGGTTAAGGATGAAATGACAAGAATAAACAGTGACATCTAAGGAATCAATGAATTAAAATGGACTAGCATTGGTCATTTCATAGGTTCATAGGTCGGTACTATTCTATCGGCCCTAGGACCTATACAAGCCTAGCCAAACAATTCCCCGGATATTTCTTCCCACAATATTTACTTCCCTGAACCCCTGTCTAGCAGGGTGATTGATGTGATCCCTGGGGTGAATTTTCTATCTCCCATCCAATCGTCAAGGTTCCTTTTGAAGAGGGCCAAGGAGGCGCTCTGCTTGACATGTATGGGCAGTCTATTCCAGAGTATGGGGAGTCTCTGGGTCTGGAACCTATCCCTCCAGCATGTTTGGTTCATTGTGATGACAAGGTTTACATCCCTGGTGTGTGTGGCTCTGAGGGATTGGGATTTCTTTAAGTGGAACATGTCCCAACAGCTCAGGGTTTGACATGGCCTTGAATGCACCTCTGAATAGACAATATGCCACAGAGTATAGCTGGAGGTTTTTTTTAGACGGTCAGCATAGGGCATCTGCTTTAGGCCTGTAATTCTTTTAGTGAGGTATTTCTGCGGCATTTCCAGCTGTTTCAGATGTGTTGTGAGGTACCTACCAAATGGGGCATTGTACTCTATAATTGGTCTAATTAGGGATGAGTACAGTGGGACAATGACCTCATTTTTTCTGGATGAAAAGCCCTTAGTGATGAGTTGTGCCACATAGAAGGATATCCTGACATTTGTGGTGATGTGGTTATTGAAGGTGAGACCACTGTCCACCTGTGTCCCTAAGTCTGTCATCACACTTTCAGTGTTTAGTGTACTGCCACCTATATGGTTATTCATGGGTACATATTTTTTTCCCAAAGGGGATAACTATACATTTTTTGGCATTAAGCTTGAGCCCATGGCTTTGGCACCAAGTATCTGTTTCTGTAAGGCTTTTTTGTAGAATATCCACATCATTTGGGGATTCAATAATGGCTCCCAGTTTGCAGTCACCTGAAAACTTTGTTAGCCAGAGTCCCTTAGTGTTGTCCTGTACTTCAGAGAAGTAGATGCCAAACTACAGTGGTCCCAGGGCTGAACCCTAAGGTACTCCACTTGTCACTTGTCTGGAGCTGGATTTGAAGTCAGCTACTTTTACTATCTGGGTTCTGTCAGTAAGCCAGTTGGCAACCCATTGAGTGACATAGGGATTTATGCCCAGCTTAGTAAGTTTATCTATGATTCCAGAGTAGAGGATGGGGTTGAAGGCCTTGGAGAGGTCCATATAGGCTGTTTAGACTGCCTTACCCTCATCCACAGCTCTGAAGACTGATTCAAAGACATCAATCAAGTTCAGGAGACAAGATCGGCCCTTCACGAACCCAAACTGGATGGGGTCCAGTGTTTGAAGGTTGCCAATGTCTTTGTTTATAAGTTCCATGATAATGCATTCCATGCCCTTGCACATCAGGCTTGTCAAACTGATGGGACAGTAGTTCCCGGGATCCAAGGTGGATCCCCCCTTGTGGAGTGGGATAACTGTAGCTGTGCGCCACTCAGTAGGCACGAAGCCTAAGTTGAGGCTATGATTAAACATGACACTTAAGTGAGGTGCCAGTTCATTTTGTAGTTCATGTAGAACACAGCCCAGTATGTCATCTGGTACCATGGATGCTATATACTTAGCTTTGGTGATTGCGGTTTCTACCTGTGTGGCCATGATTACCAGAATTTGGCAATCTTTTGGTATTGAGATGGGCCCTTTAGGGGGCGAGAGTGAGGTGAAGTTGGCACTAAATCGATCTGCCAGGATCTTGACAATATCCTTGGGATCAATATATTTAATGCCATTCTGCTGTAGCTCAGAGCAGATCTGAGCATTGCCATTTAGATTCTTGGCATGACTATAGAATGCCTTGTGGTTGTCTTTGGAATCTTTGGCAATTTTATTTTCGTAACTAGCTTTGGAAGATTTTATGAGGGATCTCAGCTTCATACTGAGGACGGTAAGGGAATTTTTTGCATCATGGGATTTTCCTCTTTTCTGCAAGTTTCTTCCTTCTGTTGTATAGTTTATTTATGGCAGGGGGACCACCAGACTGGCTTCCATTTTTTGGAGGAGATCGTCTTGGTTCTATTTGGGATGGCACGATTCATGCATGAGTGGATGTGCTCATACAGTGCAACAGATAATGACTAGATCATTCATCTTTGCCATGAAACTTGCACAAAAAAAATGAGTAGCCCTCACAGTTAATAAAGTGATGTAAATGAGTGTTATTTTACAAAAAAATGATAGAATGATCTCAATTAGACTACCAAGTAAATCATTCATCATTACAATAATACAACTTCATGTCCCAATGACAGATTCTGAACTGGAAGAAACTCATCCATTTTATAAGGATCTGCTGCACCTTCTCAAAATAACACCAAAAATATATATCTTAAGTTCATCATAGTTGACTGGAATGCTAAAGTCTGTATTCAAACTATGACTGGAATAACAGACACATTTGGATTTGTATTATAAAATGAAGGAGAAAAGAAGAACATAGACTAGTAGAATTCAGCCAAGGTAATGCATTGGCCATAGCAAGTGCTCTATTTCTAAACAACTTAAGATATGGCTTTAACCATGACTATAACCAAGTGATCATTCCCACCAGCAGAGTGAATACCTAGTCATTGTAGTAAGATATGGAACATCCCTATACAGACAACAAAAATAAGACCTGGCATTGACTGTCATTCAAACCATCAACTTTTATTGCAAAATTTAAAATTACATTAAAGAAAGGTATCTAGGCCAATTAGATACGATTACTCTATTAGAGATAAAGACATAAAGAGGCATTTTAAAAGTGAAGTGCAACAAATCTGGATGTTGAAGATAGTTGACATTAAGGGTAACTTCCATGTAAAAAATGAGCATGATAAAATATACAGATGGGAGGGACTTTACAAAAGACATTTTGAAGAAGTGGAAAAAGTAAATAAAAAATCTATATAGGAAGGACCTTAACATCAGAGATAAATATGATATCATATTCCCCAGTCTGGAATAAGACATTCTAATGAATGAAGTTAAATGGGTCTTAGAATGATTTGCTAATAAATAGGCTGCAGTAAATGATGGAGTTCCACCTGAGTTGTTTAAAATTCTGCAAATTATGTTGTTACACTGTTGCTTGGAAAGTACCAGCAAATTTGAAAAACATAGCAGTCACCATTAGATTAGGAATGTAATTTCTATTTCAGTTTCAAAAAAGGGAAAAGTCAAAGATTGCTCAGAATATCAAAGCATTGCATTTGTTTCATATGCTAACATGGTAAGGTTCTTGATTGTTCAAACGATATTCCAGCAATACATTGACCAAGAACTGCCACGTGTACAAGCTGGTTTCAGAAGGAGCAAAGACACGAGAGAACATATTAACAATAGAGAAAGCAAGGGAATTCCGGAAAAAAAAGAATTTCTATTTTATTGACTACTATCTTCAACAGTGTGGACCATAATAAACTGTGGCAAATAGTTAAAGAAGTGGGGATGCTGGATCACCTTATTTGCCTCTGATGAATTGTTTATGCAGAAAAATAAGCATCCATTAGAATGCAATATGGAATAACTGACAATTTCTAGATTGGAAAATGAATAGGACAAGATTCTACATTTTTACCGTGCTTATTAAATTTATTCTCTGAATACAGCATGTGAAATGCATGGTAGGTTAGAGAAATAAGATGTTGGAATCAAAATTATTGGGAGAAATATCAACAGTCTCAGAAATGCAGACAATACTACTCTGATGGCAAAATGTATGGAAGAGAGCCTGATGATAAAACTGAATGTAAAAAGTACAAAAAGTGCTTTGCTGCTCAACATCATAAAAATAAATAAATAAAAGTATGCCATTTTACCCCATTGATTATTTGGAAACAGAAGAGGAAGAAGCATAGTTAGTGTCAGATTTTTATCTTACTGGGCCCAAAGATCTTTGCAGATGCTAACTGTAACTTTGAAAATAAAAGATGTTTTTTCATGGAAGGAAAGCTTATGGTGAATGCAGATATGATTTTAAAGAGTGAAGGTAGCACATTGTCAACAAAGGTCCAGCTAGATAAAGGTATGTGTTTTACAGTAGTAACATATGGCTGTGAGAGTCAGACTGTAAGGCTGTGTACCAGGAAATCAATGCCTCTGACCTGTGCTGTTATTAAAAACATTTGAGAATTCCATGGACTGAGAGATGATTTAATTAGCCAGTACACCTGTATTGTCACACGTGTGGAATGTCACACCTGATGAAGTGTTCACACACCTTCTATTCCAGAGCATTTTCTGAAAAATAAACTTATAAAAAATAAGATAGATAAATGAAAATATTTTGTGAGCAGTAAAAACTATTAAAATTCCACAAATAACATTGCTATCAGTAAGAATTATGTTTTACAGCGATAATAGTCCGTGCATTCATAGTTCTTCCTATAAATACTGTAATATATTATAATGCACACAACATCCAACTTATATTTTTCTAAACCTTCACAAACAAATTCTCATATCTTGGCAACTGTATACCCTAAACATATACTTTTACAACATTTTTTAACCATACATAAGCTTTCTTATGACAAAAAGAAATTCCACTTTGAATACGTTTATCTAGATATTTCAGGAATATGAAAACATATGTTTAATTGAATAATTAGGAATACAAACAACAATGAATACTTCTCAAGATATGCAACTTACTGTGCAAATATCAAAGAGTGTTTTCTTCAACATCTAAAGTTTCATCTGATGTCATAGAATAGTTTGAAAGTCCCTTGTTTTTTAAAATATTATGTAAAATGGAAATATTGTTATTTTCACAATTGCTAACAAACAACTGGCAATATCCCTGGTATATTGTGATTTAAATGCATATTGACAATGAATTGTCCTGTCACCCACCAATGCATATCATACCATACCCCTCAATAATGTGTGGCATTCTCATTTAAGAAAATATGAACATAAATATGAAAATATGAATAAGTAGCAACTAGTGATTAATTTCTCTACTGCAGCTTATTCTAAATTGCCAGTCTTCATGACATTTGGTTTATAATTCCTTGCACATTCTAATACTGACTGTTATTAGCTGGTAAGTTGCTTAGTTAAAAAAGCCAGACCCAAAAAAGGTCCGGATGCCATAACAAGCTATGGGTATGGACTGTAAATATACAAAAGGTGCTATTGGCTTGAATGAAATAAATCCATTTTGTTAACCAGCTGATCTGATAATACAAGTAAAACCAGTATTCTTTGGTCACACAATGAAAAAAACTGGATTTGCAAGAAATGAGATTGATGTAAGAAAAGATTGATGGCAAAAGAAGAAGTAGGCATCATAGGCTAATAGACAGTCTTACTGAAGTGATAAATATGACTGTGCAAGAATTTAATGAAAGTTAAGTGAATGGAGCAGTTGTTCACAGACAGGCCTAGTCTGCTAGTGTGCTAAAGACCTTAAGTTTACAAAATGATATACTCATCTAAATGAATTAATAACAGGAACAATGTAACCTTACAGTATCAAATTTGGTACATATTGCAAACCATTTTCTTCCAGAATAAAGAGTATTATAACAAAGTAGAAAATCATAATGCAGTAATACAATGCAAATACTTCTTGGAGACCATTAAGAGGTAATTATGGTGTCAGTTTTGCAAGATAAATTAGAAACAATTTATCATTAATACTGCTTCCGTTCTATCCTGAAGCACACATACAACTATCATTTACATTTCAGAAATCCAATGGTTTATAATCATTTGCAACTGCTTTATAGAGACTTATGAGGTATGAATTATGGCTGGGAAGCAATTAAATGATAGTACATTATTAATCCCAAAGCATAATACAGAATGACTGTTGTAATACATAAGATTATTTAGGTGCTGCAAAATTAGTTCATTGTATAACTGTGTTACTCTTTTAAGTTTCTCAATGTATTTCTATTTATTATCTAAAAATGTGAATTAACTAAAAGAAGCTATGCATTTGTTACAGGCTTTTTGATATAGTCACTGGCCTCTACTTATTTAAGTCAGTAAATCTGCTCAATGTCCATTCTACTGTGTGGAATATCTGTCGAACAAGAGGGCTAAATATTTTTTGCTTTGTACAATTCTGTTCCAGTTATTAAGAAATAAAAAAATAAAGAAATGCCATATTGATCCATTAACAGAAAACACAAAGTTACTGGAACACATATTTGATGTATTACATTTTATTGGACCAGTAAAGTTTTGAAATTACTTGAGCTTTCAAACTTACATAAGCCCTTTGTCAGGTGTCATTGAGTAACTTAATAACCACAGACATATGAAAACTAAAATTTTAAAACTCAGTTTTCATATGTAACACTGCCTGATCTCCTAAGGCGTTTATGTACTTTCAAATAATTTTAAAATACAGTATTGTGGCTGACTCAGTTATACTGAGAAAGCATTTATAGGTTCTTAGACTGATAGGTGTACACAAGGCTAACAACCACCAGAGCCTTTTTAAGCCTAATCATGCATCTCTGACAAGTACTGGTACCCTTGATAAGTGTAAATAGGGGCTTGGGAGATAAAACAGTTGCAGGCTGTCTGTCTCCATTAGACACATAGTTGCCAAACTAGGGATGAACTTCCTGTTCCTGATCCAATTGTCCAAGTTATACATGAATTGGGATAAGAAGGAAGTCTGCTACACGTGGATGGGGAGCCTGTTCTAGAGAAGGAGCATTCTCTCGGATTTATACCTGTCTCTCCAGCATGTCCTATTTATATCAGAGGCAAGGTTTAAGTCTTTGGAATGGGTAGTGCTAGTGCATAGATCTCCCATTAACAGGCTGTAGGAGACAGAATACAGGAATAGGGTTTTGAGGCAGTCTGTGTAGGACATCTTACTTACACCCTGTATTCATTTAGTGAGGAACATTTGTGGGCATTCTAATTGCTGGATGTACCTGGTTAAGTGCATACCAAAGAGAGCATTGAACTCAACCATAGGTCTGATGAATGCCAAATACAGTGAAACAATGACCTCATTGGACTTAGATGCCATACCTTTGTTTATAAGTTGCACAACAGAGCATAATTTCCTCACTACTGTAGACATGTAGACATGTGATGATCAAAGGCTAGATTACTATCTACATGTATCACCAAGTCCTTGACTATTTGGTCAACTTTTAAGGGTGTGTTGTCAACATAATAGCTACCAGTGGTGGATGACTTCCTAAATTATACTATTATGCATTTCTTGGCATGTTGTCCATGGTTCAGACACAAGCTATTTGAACATCAGTATCAGAGAGGGAGACTATGACACCTCTGCAAATTTGGTCAGCCAGAGACCTTTGACTTTTGCCTTGAGTTCAAAGAAGTAAATGTCAAAAAGGAGTGGTCCCAGAGCCAATCCCTGAGGGATTATGTTTGTGACTGGCCTCTTTGTAGATGTGGACTCCCTGATTCTAACTCCCTGAGTCCTGTTTGTGACCCAGCTGGCTATCCACTGGGTGACATTAGGATGTTATACCTAACCTCTTGAGTTTAAGAACAATTCCTGATTGGGTTATTGTGTCAAATGCCTTGTCCAAGTCAAAGTAGGCAGTGTGAACCATTTTGCCCTTGTCCATTGCTTTGGTGACCTTCTCAAAGAATTTTACACGTCTGAGGAAGTATGAGCTGTCCTTGATGAAACCAAACTGACTTGGGTCCAGAGTCTGGAGGTTTCCTATGTTATTACTGATCATTTCCATGATAATTCTTTCCATGGCTTTGCATATGAGACTAGTGAGGCTTAAGGGTCTGTAGTTTCCAGGCCCATCTTTGGTGGAAATTTTGATTCCAGCACCTCATTTCTCTGACCTACCATACATTTCAAATGCTATATTCAGAGTTTAAACTACATAATCAAGGTAAAAATATCGAATCGTATCCCATTCAATTTCAATTCTAGAAACAGTCTGTTATTCCACATTGCATTCTAATGGATGCTTAATTATCTGCATAGACATTCATCAGAAATAAATAAGGTGACCCAGCATCCCCATTCCTTTAATAATGTGTCACAGTTTTGGTTCTCCATTTGTGAGGCAGAAAACCTGATTGGAGACTATGATTAAATAGTGATTCAAGAGGGCCTGATAGGCCATGTTTCATCCTATTTAGAAGGCAGTGTAGGATATTGTCTGGATGAACTGATGCAGTGTTCTTGGCCACAGAGAGAGCATTAAGGATCTGTTCCCTAATGATAGTAAGGGGAGTTATATTTGATGGTATTTTCTGAGGTGAGCTGAGGGAGAGATGTGGGTAAAGTTAGAAATGAATTTGTCTGCCAGTAGTTTGCTATACATTCTGGCTCAGTATAATTAGCTACATTAACAATGAGCTCGGCACTCAATTGTGTACTGCCTTTGAGGTTGTAGACATAGCTGAAGAATGCCTTGTGGTTGTCCTCTGAGTTGTTTGATTAGTTTGATGAGAGTGCTTTTCTCCAATTGGCTGCTGAACTTCCTTATTTTTGCCATGATTTTCTTTCTTCTGTTATACAGCCTATTGATGTGATTCCAGCAGGGTGGCTTGTTTATTTTAGTTAGTGCTGTACTTATTCCTTGTAGGTACAGTCGCCTCTGTGCAGTTATTAACATGCATGTATATGGTTTCTGTGAACAGTTCTGCATGGACAGCAGTGTTATTAGGGTTTAGGGGGGATGACATTTTGCCAGATTATCCCTTAATATTAAGATGTTAATCTTAGAGTAATGTCTCTACAGTTCATGTTTAGTGGGGGTTCCAGGTTTTATTTTTACAAAGACAACCGTTTTTTCATCTGACCTTACCAGAGAAGACATTACACTAAGGGGCTGTACAGCACTCTCCATATTTCTGAAGATGAGATCCAGTATATCTGTATTCCTGGATGACATACTGACAGTATGGCCCAATGGGTTTGTGTATACAAAATCCAAGAGTCTCTATGCTTGCATGTTTGGTGTCATATATGATTCCCAGTGGTTCAAGATGGCCACTGTTCTGTGAGCACTGCTAACACCTAGCTCTCTGAAATACCCTGGATTAAAATAAACCCAGAAGGCATCATGGAATAAAAAATGCAGAAATAAGACCAAACATCTATTCCAGATAACAAACAGCAATCAAAGGAAGGAAAAATAGCAGCAGATTTCTTTTAAAAAAAATAGGAGTATTGAAGATCTTAGAAACAACTGAAGCCATGAGGTACTGAGGCCCTGTACTCATATACAAAATCTGAAAAAGTACCAAGCAGCAGGATGTCAAAAGAAGAAAATAATATGGACATTGTAACAACTAAAACCAAATTCTCATTACTAGCCTCACCAGATAAAGATATAACTCCAAAAAGACTAAGGACAAATAAACAATCAGACAATACTAAACCTACAGGCAAAACCAAGGCAGACTAGGCAGCTAAGACATTACAACTGCTTTATTACCTATTCAGCAAGCAATGCAGGAACTATCTTTACAATTTCAAACATGTGGTGATTCATTTAACCAAATACTAACTAGAATGAAAAAATCTGAGGCAAAAATACTAGAAAATGAAATAAAAATAGACTATATTGCTCAAAGAACTGATTCCCCTGACAAATATCTGCAAAGTCTACAAACAAAAATAACAGACCTTGAGGCAAGGTCGTGAAGAAACATTATCATCAGAGAAATCCCTGAAACTGTGTCACATAATAATCTAATACCAACTATCAAACTCATAATAAAATCCCTGCTGGATGACCCTGAAGAAATTCAGCAAGTGATACTAGAATGCTCTGAGAGAAACACAATCATCACTGAGACCAAGACCTGTTTATATTAAAATATTAAACTACCAAGATATAAATAAAATCCTATTTGAAGTCAAGAAGAAAGGTACACTCACCTGGAATAATAATAAAATTTCCTTTGCTCAGGACTTCCCATCCAGATAAGGCAAGAAAGGCAACTTCTGTCTCCATATTGCAGGTTTCTGATAGAAAAGACAATCAAATTCCAGATGAAATATCCAAATCAACTAATTTTCAATGTTAAAGAGGTTAAATACATGGTCGCTAATGCCAAGGAGGTAAAAGAGACATTCCTATCTGTTTTCATTCTACCTCCAAAAACAAAATAAACAACAAAAATGTTGCAGGCGTCCCTCGAGTGAAAAACGCAACAAATCCCAACCATTTTGGATGAGATTCAACCCTGAGAGCGTCTCCTTACTGCCTAGGCCCCTAAATCAATGAATGGAGCCACAAGGCGCACAGGAAAGGGAAAAGAAAAATGGGTAGGAACCAAAATTCAACTGCCATTTCCAATGCACGATTTATAGGAAGCAACCACCTCCTGGGACTCTGGTATGCATAATCATTCCCCCTTCGACCTCAAGGGCTCCACTACAAACTAAAACAACCTGGAATGAAGATGAAGCAAGTTTAAGAAGTTAATCTTGCCATAGACACCTATAAATCAACCTAAACAAGCTGATAAGGTAAACCAGACTGAAAGATGACCAGAAACCTGCAAAGCAAGAATCTGAAGAATAAGGTATGATTTTACCAAAACAACCAATAAGACAGTGAATTTCTTACTAAGACTTATCATAAACAATCCAGACGTTATTACTACATGAGAGACTGTCAGAACCAGCCTATCTTAAGGATGTATGACAGAAATAATGATGTTTGACTTGAATAAACATAAATAAAGTGTAAATGCATTTTAGAAAAGGAAGATACAAGAACACTCAAATTTAAACTATCTGACTGCAGAAAACATAAACATAATCTAAATATGTAGGCTTTGGCAGACTATATAACTGTCTAAGCCTGAAAACATTTTTTTTTCTTTTTTTTTTCTCTCTCTCTTCCCCCCATTTTCCTACTTTTGATTATAGGTGCCAATAATGTTTTTCCCCCTGGTGTCTGCTATGGATTGGCACAGAAGTCTATATATGCACCGGACTAGGGATGAAAAACTGTTTAAAGGAGAGGGGAAGCTAAGAGAAGAATAAGGAAAAGGAAAATGTAAACAAGCCAAGTCTGCCTCAGAATTCATGCTACATTGTTGTGTACCTTGATATAGCTAACTGGGGATTTGTATACTAACATGTTGTTTAAAAATGCATTATTAGAAGGAATAAGCTGCATGCTCAAAAGCTGTAGGTTCTGTGCTGTAACCATAACACTATAATTGTATAATAGTTTTAAGGATGAGACTATGGATATTTCACAGCAGTTTCTTTTTGGGAACTAGTTTGATACGCTTTGTCAGTAGTGTATATAGTAACGTAAGGGGGCTAACATACTTTCAACCTACACACAAAGAGAAAACACAACCAAAGATCAGAGGGAAACTAAAAGTATACGTTAATTTCTCACTTTATTCCCCCTTTTATTCCTGGTCCAGTGGTACAGTGGGTAGGCACAGGGTAGGGACGGGAATAGTTAGATGCTTTCCAAAAACACATATAAACATCACATACAAAACACAACAACACAACACAACAGAACAATGGACAGAAATTGGGGAAAAAATGGATAAGACAAATTATAGCACCAGGGTTAAAACAAACAGGGCTCGGGTTGTCATAGTAATTAAAAATCAATTCCAAGACAAGATACTTGAGACTAAGAGAAATAGCCAGGGAATTGCTATGGCTAGGCTTCTATAGGCCCTAGGGCCGATAGCCTAGTACCAACCTATGAACCTATGAACCTATGAACATAGGGCCCCAGGACTGGATGGCCTTAATGTCAGAATTTTATAAAACTTTCACTCCCCTAATTGCTAAACTACTATACTATGTACTGAACTATATAATAAATAATAACATAAATGATATTCACTTCAATGCCTCCAAAACTATGTTCTTACTAAAAGAACATGCAGACCCCAAAAAAACAGACAGTTATAGACCCATCTCCCTTTTAAATATCAATACAAAGAATCTGACCTTAATACTCGCAAATAGATTAAAAAAACTGATAGAGAAAATGATTTCTCCAGATCAATCTGGTTTCACACCACAAAGACAGACCAGAAACAACACTCTAACATTGGATGCATTAATATATTTTGCAAATCAGAGGAATATTAATATCTATGCAATGGTAGTAGATGCCCACAAGGCATTTGACAGGGTCAGCCTAGAATTTTTACTTCAAACATTACCTTATTTTGACATACCTATCAATTTCATTCAGATCATCCAAATTCTCTAAAGCAATCCATACACATCCCTATATATAAATAAAATATGGTGAAATAGAATAATGATAAAAAACGGAACAAGACAAGGATGTCCGTTATCGCCCTTTCTATTCAACCTATACCTAAAACCCGTTTCTTTATATTAAACAAAACACATACAATAATCCCCCTCAACACACAACTTCAAAGTATATCTCACTGCCTTCGCAGATGATCTGAAGATATACTTCACTACACCAAACCCAGACATAACCAAAATAATAACTGCAATTGAACAATTTTTAATTATGTTTAACTACAAATTAAACCTCAGTAAAACTAATATCTTCCCCTTAAGGCCGCCCAGACTTATCTCATTAATACCACTAATAGATACAATAAAAATTAAAGAAGAAACTAAATATCTGGGAATTACTTTCTTCCAGAGCGACAAGGAATTCTACAAGCATAACATAACTCTTATATGGCAAAGCATAATGCAAGACATGCTAATTCTAATTCTAAAGACATGCTTCTGGAACATTTCTTCCCGGGCCTCTGCTGAAAACAGGATCTGTGGGACCTAGTCGGACTTTCCCGGTCAACAAATATTAAATAATTAAAAAAATAAAAAATAAAATAAAGACTGTAAAAGATGGAATAACCTTAAGCTACTATTTCTGGCCAAAGTATCAATAATCAAAATGAACATTTTACCTAGACTAACATATATATTCATGACATCACATATAACTATACATAATGCATTTTTCAAACAAATTCATACATTCCTAGCAAAATTCATATGGGAACCCAAAAAAAAAAATAGAATCTCGTATCAGAAACTAACAATTCCCAAGAGCAAAGGGGGTCTGAACCTGCCAGATTTTAAAACTTATTACTCTGTTTTCAGCACTAACAGAATATTGAGAATAGCAGAACATAGACCGACAATGAAAACATGGTCACCTCCTTGGGTGACAATATTCCATAGGTACATTAAAGCACTAGGCATCAATCCCAAAGTGCTTCCCTTTTTAAGCAAAACAGATTTACAAACCTATAACATAGATCCCTTAAAACATTCTATAAATATAACACAAAAACCCGTTCATTCCTTAAACCTTGGGCAAGCTATGGTAACACTACAACCCCTGCATAAAAACCCAAATCTGAAAATAAATAACAAGATGCTAGACCTTGACTCTTTTCCTCAATTAAAGGACAGAATAATCCAAGATATCTACCATTACCTTATCTGTACAACCCAAGAAACGAGAAGTAACCTAAATCTACCCAAATCATATATAATAATTCTAAGACAAATCAAAGAGTTGTTTTCCAGCTACCTCCAAAACTTTGCTTTACTTAATAGTGACATAGAAAACTGTACTCTGCTTTGGAAGAGTATTCTTACAACAAGAAAAACAAGATCTAACTCATATAAAATGACAGGTGAAATCAAATTTCAGAAGGACCTACTTTTCTCTAACTATTGGAGAAAATGAAAACCATCCATAGATGACCAGCAAATAAGTCATGCAATCAATCTAACACTGAAAAGTATACCCCTTAAAAAACTGTCATACACGCAGCTCATGATAAATAATATGCATATTTCACACCCGGAATACTCCACAAATTCAATGCATCCAAATCACCATACTGCCCACACTGTAAGGACCAGTTAGCAGACCTAATGCATATATTTTGGAGTTGTAAATGTGTGTACAAACTCTGGAATTCCCTCAAGATACAACTGCAAAAAATGGGATATCAAACATCAACACTAACATGGGAATTTATCCTTCTACATATTCGCCCATCTAACATATCAGGAAAACAAGCAAATATAATAATTTTCTTACTGATGAAGTTATACATAGCTCTCAAATGGTTAGAGCATACAAATATATATTGGCAGGGATTAAAAAAATAGCTATAAAACATCTTTTAGCCCATAAAATACTAATGGATAAAATAAACAAAAATATGAAAGCCCAAGAAATTTGGGAACAGACCTTTAACATGATATTAAAACATCATACATACTACATAGTAACAAGGTACAAAGGAACCTAGAAATATACACACAATCACACAGTCAAACTATGGACTTGAAATCTTTATTGTACATGCTGTTTTTATAACAATGAAATTGAATGAGAAAGCATCTTTGTATACAGTGGAAATAGATATGTTTTATGACCTACATGTTACTATATTGACTACAATGTATAACACTCACTGATGGTCATGCTGTAAGAATGGAAATGATTGTGTTTTATATAAAAGAAAAAATGAAAATAAAAATTATTGAAAAAAAATATGATTCCCAATTACTAGTAGAGTAATTAAAGTCTCGCATGAATATGTTATTGTATTGAATGGTGAGTGTTTCTAATAAGCTTAAATGCATGCTGTGGGTTTCTTGAGTCATACAGGAGGTACTATAGCTTACAAGGGAAAGGTATAGGATTTTGCCTATGGTGATTTGAATGTGGAGAAACTCAAGTGCATCATCCAATTTGACCAGCCTTGAGATATTTTTTTGTTTTATGTAAATTGAGACACGTCCACCTTTAGTCCCTGCCTATGTAGTAGTTGGTTTAAATTTGCTGAAGGCATTATAACCATGCACTGCTGAGATGCTCTCCATGGCTTTATACTGTGTCTCATTGACTGAACAGATGTCAGCATTCTCTAGGTTGAGAACAGCTCTTAGGGACTTGGGTTTCTTGTTTATACTACTACCACACATTGGACAGTAATTCCCTTAGATTTTCTTGGTTTTGATTTGTTATATTGGAAGTACTTAGGGAGGCCAGTGTTTTAACTAACATTCAAAAGCCTAGAGTGGAGAGATGCAGACCATCCTTATCATGCAGTGTGGTCTGGTGACCATCTCTTTCCATGAGTAATATTGTACCCCTTAGAATGACACTAGAAACTAAGCCAATTATTAATTTTGGGCATCTTCTGTTTGTATTGTGGCATCATCTCTGATGAAGGTAGAATGCTGCTCAGTGACAGGCTCATACCAGTCTGGGGGGCATATTCTGAGAGCTCCAAGATGTCCCTCTTCATATAGTCTAGGGATATACATCTCAGTTAATTTACACCGACACAGACTATGACTAAGTCATAGTGGTACTTGTGATGCAGTGACCTGAATGCGTACATAATGTGGTAAATTCTAGCACCTGATAATCAACTGACCGTAACTTACTCCTTACTCACCCTAGTTAAAGGGAGACCAGTGTGTTTTACAATGGAGTCTCCAATGACCAGAATGTTGGATTGTGTGGTGGCTTGCCTTATGGGCTGAGAATCCGAGGCTTCATGAGATGTGGCTGTATGTGTTGATGTGGGCTTTGTTTTGAAAGCATGCATTTGTTATGTGAATTTCATCTGGGAGGTCTTTGCGGTTTAGGAAGGTTACATTTAAGTGTCTCAGCATATGTGGGTTTATGTGACTGCTCTGTACTTTTTTTGTGATGGGTGCAAACTGTCTAATACTGGCAACCAGATTGACATTAGAAGTGCTTTTATGTAAGAGCTTTGCATCCAGTGTAAGTTTATGTCTCACATACCTTATCAATTTGTTTAAGAATTAGCTGGTTGTCAGTAAGCATGAAATAATTTCTACATTGCCACAGGTTGCTTATATCCACAAAACTGGTAATGGAGATAGCAGAAATGTTCATATCCTTGGCAACAGGCCCTTTTTTATTGATTTGATGGTTGTGTTGAGAATATAAATTAAAGTTAGGAGTATCTGATTTGTAATTCTGGGAGCAGTGCTTATAACAGCAAACTATTTGCCTTGTGTGCAACCAGGTACTGGTAAAATTTCAAGGGTGCTTTCACGTGAAAAATGTCAACTCAAGGTGTCTGTGTGTCTTATTTAAAAATCTGGGGACAATGCTTGTCACTGAAAAATAGTTGCCTTGTGTGCACCTAGGTTTTTCTGAAATTATAAAGGTGCTTTTAGACAAAAATGTGGACTCAGTCTGCCTGTGTCTATATAGGCCACTGTCAAACACTTGGGAGAAACTACTTATATAGATCCTGGTTATCTATGAAGTACTTTTGGAGATATTTTGAAGTTAGGTTAGACAGTAGCTAATCAAGCTACTTACTGAAAAGCAAAAAAGAATTAGCTTTTTCAAGAATGATGAATGGTTGGAATTCATCTAATTTGGCTACTACTAGTGCTGGTCTTACCATAGCTTCACACTGTACAGATACAATACCCTTTTGCTTCTCCTGCCACCAGAAGCAAAAGAGTAGCGCCAATCCCAAAATGAGAGGCAGGCCACAAGGTACTCAGTGATCAACATTCTTGTTCCAGTTGATGCATAGGTCTATAGAATTGTAGCCTTTTCCAGTTAGATGCCTTGAACAGTAACCAGACCAATCAGGAAGGTCCCACACAGGCACTCACTGCCCAATTGGAGACAGTCATGAATCAATTATCTGTGTTCCTTTTGTCACCAGGAGCAAAATAGAGGCACAAATTCCAAGCTGGTACCCATAAAGCAGTCGTTAGTCTTTCTGGTGATCAGCAGTCTCCAGAAAATAATTTTCCTATGCTCTTTCTCTCACCAGGAGCAAAACAGAAGCACTAATCTCAAGATGAGTACTGAGAGGCAGGATGTGGACTTTCCAGTGACTGGTGGTCTTGGACAGATGTTGCATATTATAAAGCTAAAATGGAAAACATGGGGGTGGGAGGTTGGCATCAGGGTTACTGTGTTTACATTACAAATACAAGGAGCATGGTTTGATTCTCATGTGGGGAAATTGGCTAGGCTTAATATGGCCCACAAGGGCAGTTAGCATAGTACTAATCTATGAACCTATGTTAATTCCCTAAGAGTTACAGTGTGCATTAAGAAGCATGAGATGAAAAAGGGGGTTAACTTAAGCTTTAGCAATCTAGATTTTAACTGAGTAAGACAGATTGGGTCGAGGTGGGTACTTAGTATTCTGGTTGTATGGAATACAGTGAGATGGACAATAAATTTAAATAGTTGAAGGAGAGAGACTTGACAAAATGATAATTTTGTACGTGCTGGCTATAGCCAAAGAAAGACAAGACTGAAGGAAATATATAGTCAAATTAACTTATGAGGCAGGCAAGTAGAGAAACAGTTGAGTATAAAAACACACCACCACCAGGCTGGGAGGATGGGGAAATTTAAATTTCTGTGTGACTTACAAGAAACACAACTCTATTCTCTTTTTAATTGAAATACTGTCTTAGCTGTCATAAAATAAGATTTGATTAACAATCCAGATGTCAAGCAGCCACTGCAGTGATCACCTCTCTTATTTATTTTTTTTTTTACTCTGTAGACACACTGGGAGTCATTGACATTTAACTTTTGACTCTATAGATACATGGGAGTCGTTAGCATCTACCTATCAGGTGACACTAGTGGATTCTTATGGAAACCTGAAGCATGGAAGTGAAAGGTAACTCATTTTCTAACAAAGAAATCACTTGAAGTCAAACACTTTGTTTAGATTATAGAGAATAAAATATTCATAAAACTGCCCCATGTTGTATGATGCTATGTATCAGAATGTCTAATATGTGCCCCTTCACATGACTGAACAAATAGACATAAACTTTGTCACATCTAGCTAGTGTCAAAAAACAAGGAGATTAAAAGATTCAGTAAAACAGTTCTGTGACAAATAATCTACTGATTTTATCTATGTTTACTCATAGGATTTTTGACAATACTGTCAAACTATGTGACAGCCCAAAACAAGTTGGGTTTCTTACTAAATTTAACTCATAAATAGCCTTAAATAATAATCGTCTCACTCATTACCATATCACCCCTATCACCACTGTAATTAATGGCAATATAAATGTTATTAATATTATTCAGGAATTGATCTCCACTCATCATAAATGAAAGTACCTTCTATGAGATGGAAAGATAAATCTCATCTGGCTTTAGTAAATATACTAAAGACTTCAGTAATATACATTTATTATCCACTATGACTCTGTGTTCTGTCTTCATCTGTGCATAAGGCAAACATAAGTAATTTATTTTTGCAGGATTTATCACAAACATGCAAACTTGAATGATGGTATGCTATGTACCTCACAGTAAGTCAGAACGCAATAGTGTAAATGTATAGCACTATAAAAGAAAAGAGGATGTACCGAAACTTATAGCTTATGTAGGTATTAGTATTTAATAGGGTTCAGAATTAACATGGATTTATGTTTCCTTCATTAAATTATGTTTTCTTAGTAGACACCCTAATTCAGGCATACTCCAATATGCTGGCAAGCTTTTCTTCATGCAGTGTTGGCATATTGATAAATTGTCATGTATTAAACCAGCAGTTAATGAATGCATGTGTTTCAGTAGGATACACATCTCAGTATAGCACACAGCTGAGTCACATTTCTTAAAGTATCTTACTTTTTGGGGAGCTATATTTCTTAGCTTGTTAAAACAAGGTTAGGGAATTCAGCTGAATCAACATGGTGTCTTTAAATTGCAGCTGTTTCACAATATACCATTCAATATACTAAACAGTTTTGGCATCTATAATCTACTATTTTATACATGTGTATGCTTAAAAAAATGCACTGCACTGGATTGTCATACGCAAAACAATAAATACATTAAATGTGCTGTCTGATGAGATAATACAAGCTCCTAGTCTCCTAAAAACCTGACACATGGTCAGCTCATTAAAAGAAAAGCTACCAGAATTAGTAAAGAAGTCAAGCATATTATAAGAACCACCAATGCTGCCTATGAGCAAAGGACAGCCATCCACACAGCAGACAGCCATAAGTGCTATTTAGCTGTGGATGTAAGATCCAGAATAATATCCTGTAATGCTCTGCTCTGACTTAATTGCAAATGATAATGCCCCCACTGACTTAGGATTCACACCTAAAATATCGACTGTTAAGTTCTGCTCTACTTTCTCTTCACCTGCTGTGGCAGCTCAGGCCACACCCCTTATCATTACATCTCAGTCACTCCCTCCAAACCAAAAAAAAAAAAAAGTAGCACCTCAGTTTGGAAGATAACATACATAGCTGCTTATTGGTATTAGTAAAGCAGCACCTAACAAGCTATCTTTTAAGCATCCTCTGTCAAAGCCTCCACATAGGATATGTATCTGAAGAATGGAAACATGCCATTGATGTCATTCTCTGTAAGTGTCTCCTGTTAGTTATCCAAGTAACTATAGGTCCCAGAACTATAGGCCCTAGAAATATATCATTGGGAGAGTAAAGGGAGTGGGGTATGCATAACGGTTAAAGTGTTTATCTCAAAAACACAAAGTACAGGATTTTATTCTCACCTTTGGAAGGAAAATTAGCTAGGCTTAAAATGGCCTACAAGGGCAGCTAGCATAGTACTTACCTATGAACATATAGTCTGCAGACTGTAGACTCTTTGCAGTTCAGATTTGTCAATGGTAGATTAAGCTTTTTTGTTATCTTTTTAGAAAAAGTCCCCAATGCCTATAAGAAGAAAATCCCAGTCACACTGGTTACCTGGATCTAACCTAAATGTTTGATACCATTCCATGCTCTGTCATTCCAAACTTAAACATCATCTCCCTTTGTATTTCACTGGATTGACATAATCAAACAGAAAACAGTTCATAAGAATAAATGGTACTGTCTCCAAGAAGCAAAATCTAACTAGCAGCATGATTTAACATTTAGCCCAAGGCACTTCTCTTTGGAATATATTCCTCTGAAGTATAAGGCAAATGTTTGTATGGCTAATTAAATTCCCAGATCACTGCAAGCTAGGAATTGATCAAATTAATGCAGAGTCTCAACTGGTATTTGGAAAAATACTGAATCAAAAAAAAAGTCTGATACCAATAAGCCAGGCGTATTATTTGAAATATTTAATGTTAAGTGTCTTCATGTTTATGCAGTACAAAACTTCTTCAGAACAATGTACAATTAATTAATTATATTACCTTGTATCGTTCTGTTTTTTTTTTAACCTTATTGAAAACCATGAGATGAACCTGAAAATTATCTACCTGGATCACTGTTCAACCCTTGTTAACATATACCTAAATAAATAAGCAGACAAATAAATAAATAAATTGCTGCACATTTAAATAATCACTGAAACAGTCACATGCTGCATTCATCTAGTCATTATTCAACATGCATTCAAGAAATGAAATAATATGAAGTAATTATAAATGCAGTAAATATCTGAATATTAATATTAGTATAAAAAATACTATATATAGTTAATATCTTGTTAGTCTCAGAAGTGATCCAAGAAGAACAAGCCAAAACCCAGCGAAGCAATAATATACCTCTATTTATCTAAAAAACAGATAATCCACTCCAAAATAAATCCAATAGTACAAGAACAAGATTAAGCGCTTTCATCCACTGTAACATGGACTTCCTCAGAATCAGTTTAATTACTTAATTAGTTCATTTTAAAACATTTTTGGTGCCAACATCATATGTTATTTAAAGACATATTACGCGTACTTTTTCTAAAACTGTTTCATAGCTATGAACATAGTTTTAAAAATAAAATAAAATGCAAAACAAATCAAACATACTTTGTCTGTATAATAAGAGTATTTAGAAAAGTTAAAAATATTAAGATACCTTTATTTGTTAAAAAAACATAATACCTTTTATTATAAGCATAATTACTAAAATGTTGATATGCATAATATGTATTAAGATGCCAAGCAAACAAAGCCTATGAAGAATAATAACCTATTACTCTAATTATAGATATATCAAATTAGAATATCCAAAGCTTCTAAATGGTCTAAAATATGAAATATGAAATGTATGTTAAAACCTAACAAAACCTAGCAAAAGAACCTAGCAAAAGAACAGCGTAGATTTTGATAGCCTATTATTTGAGCTAAATGTGAAAGTGCATTCGTGCGTAATGAAGTGCAAAATATATGAATAAAAACAAGTACAAATGGGAAAATGTATGTAAACAAAATCTAAATGTACTATATAAAATTATACTATATAAAATACTATATAAAATATATAAAAATGCATAAAAACATATGTTCATGAATTACCAATAGATTACTTCTTATCTATAATGTGTGTGAAAAAATAATGTAGTAAAATTTAATTTAAGTATTGGATACCAATAAACTCATAATGTAATTGTATAAAATGTATATATATAATAATTTATTAATAAATAGATTTTATGGCAGAGTGTAATAAACATATGACAGAGTATAATAAACATATTACACCATCTCTTAGGTATATGCAAGAATCTCAATCATGATGATAAAGATCAAAATCATGATGATAAAAAAATATATATATGAAATCATGATAATAAAAAATATTGAAAAGTATGTATTAAAAATTTAAGGTATGTATATAAAAATCCTTATCTTGAAACACGTAAAAAAAACACATATGAAAAACACATATACAAACTTGAAGAATGTACACAGGAGCTTTACATTAAAAAATGGTCTTAGCGATATATGTTCATTTAAGCCTAGCTTAGTGGATGCATCAGTTAATATTTGCCATTTTGCCTCCCTAACAGCTAAAAAAGCCTTAAGGTTACCTCCTCTAATATTGAGGATCACACGTTCTAAAATGGCAAACTTAAAGTAATGTGTATTGTCCGTCTCTTGTATATGTCGACATAAAGCATTACTACTATCATTCTTTTTGACTGCGTATAAATGTTCATAAATTCGCCTTCTAAATTTCCGTTCAGTCTTACCAATGTAAAAACAACTGCATTGATAACATTTGGCTAAATAAACAATATTCATAGTATTGCAATTGCCTCTGACAAACTTTACTGTGGTCCTATTAATGTTATCTAGGATCAAATTTTCATCCTCATTAATTACTTTACAATACTGACAGCTTCCACACTTCCTAGTTCCTCTATTGTTTCTAATATCAATAGTCTGATCTTTATTCTTTTCAAATAAGGTCTTCAAAGTCATACCCATTTTATATACAAATTTGGGTGTCTCACCCAGTACATCCATTAATTCAGTATCATTGAAAGATACATTCCAATATTTTTTAATAATTTCTTTTATATAGTTTGTCTGTGGGGTGTAATATATAATACATGCCCTATTGTACTTTTTATCTACATTCTGTACTGGTGTGTTGCTAACACAGGGGTTGCCCAATACCAGAGAATACTTAGCCCCCCCATAATTCAATCACATATGTTTTAACCTCATTTATTAAATAATCAGGATATCCCCTGTCTAAAAAATAATTTACTAATAAAATCCATTTCCTTTTTCATTTCATTTTCAAGTGAAGTCATTCTTGCTGCTCGTATACATTGCCCCTTGAAAATGCTCTTTTTCATTTTCAAGGGGTGAAAACTCGTACATTCTAAATAGTTGTTTGAAAAAGTTGTTTTTCTGTGAATACGAGAAGAAAAGCCATCTTCAGTACTAGACGCAAAAGTATCCAAATATGAAATTCCTGTTCTACTAAAATTATATGTAAATTTCAGGAAAGGACTTGTATTATTCAAATATTGGACACACTCGTCCAATGTCTCTTCATTTCCTTCCCATAAAATAAATATATCATCTAGGAATCTGGTGTATAGTTTAATGTAGTTGTAATATTGACTTTTGAATACATTTTCTTTTTCCCAATCCAGAAGAACAAGATTAGCAAATATGGGGGCACAAGCTGCCCCCATAGCTACTCCTCTAATCTGCCTGTAATACTCTGCTTCATAATAAATGTAATTGTGGTCCAGTACTATGCTCATCAGTTCCAAAATTACCTTACTTTTCTCCCAATCCAAGATGAAGTACTCATAAATGCTGTCACTGAAACTTTGCATTCCCTGTTCTTTAGGGATACAAGAAAATAGGTCTATTACATCAGTAGTCACATATATCAAATCTTTTTTCCAAATATCTTTTGTCAATAACCCCAAAAACATCCATGAGTCTTTTATAATATGGGGGATCCTAGAATAAATGTGCTTCAACCAGTTGTCAATGACTTGTCCCATGGGGAATGTCTTAGACCGACTACCCGAAATAATGGTTCTAAAAGGTGGGTCTACTATATTTTTGTGTACTTTAGGTACACCAACTATGGTAGCCATTAAGGGATAATCCACTTTCATAAAATTGTACAAATCAGTATTGATTCTATCATCCATTAACATATCTTCTAAGTACATATTAATACGTCTGTATCCAATATTTATCTGATTTAGCGATATGCTTTCATAATTCCCTGATTCTACTAATATATTAAACATTTTACTGATGTATGTGTCGTTGTCATATAGTACTATACCCCCACCCTTATCTGGCTTCATGACCCTTACTGTCCTATCGTTCATAAGTGTTTGTAACAACCGGGCCTCCTCATTTTTTAAATTACTGTAGTTTTTAGCTCTCCTTGTACTGTTTTTTAACTGATACAAATCTGTAATAACTATTTTTTCAAACAAGGTGACTTGTGGGTGAGGGGGTGGTATAAATGTACTGTTTTTCTTTAAATCACTACTCTCAATATTACTAGTGCCATCTTTAAAATATATGGCTAAATTTAATTTTCTACTATATTTTTTAATGTCAGTTACACTATCGACAATCCTAAAATTCTTGTTTGGCACATATTTCATCCCTTTAGAAAAAAAGAGAAAAAAATTCCTTTCCAATAGTTATGTCAGTATAATTGAATATGTTAAAACCATTATGTTGGTGTATCACAGTTTTTTCTGGCTTTTCCCCTTCAAAATTAGACTCTGTTTTTTCTCTACCCCTGTCTGGTGTACCATTGACCTTGCTCTTCTCTACCATCGTCGTTGTCTCCAGTTCTGATTGTTCCAATACTTCTGTCCTATATTTCTCCCATTCCCTTTCCATTTCCATTTTCCTTGTTGATACCTGTTCATGTCCTGATCGTAGCCCTCCTGAAAATCCTGATTTTCATAATTATTATAAGTTTCCCTATTCAAGCTGTTATTATTATTATAATTCTTCTTATTGGAATTCTTTTCATATTCAAATTTGCTACTTCTTTCGTGATTTATTAGATTCCACTCATATACCTTTCCGTCCTTATATTCTCTCATATCCCTCTCTATTTTTTTACATTTTCTTTCCACAATACTATTAGCTCTTTTATCCGCTTCCAAAAATTGTTTTTGATATAAATTTTCCCATTGATCAAATACTAAATCCTCTGTTATATTTTCATTCAATTTCTCTGCCATTTCAATGTATTTACATAATTTTTCATCATTCTTTTTCACTAATAATTTCATAAAATCAATACCAAAACAATTAAACAAGTTCTCAAATTCTTTACAATTACACACATTTAATTCAATGCCCATAGGTTTCTTGAAAAATCTAAGTCCCTTAGGGACAATGTTCATTGTTATGCATTTGTTCAAGTAGGCATTATCTATTTTAATGCCTCTAATTATACCCATATATTTACCCAATGCATATATGTTTTGGTTTAATGTTCCTTGGCTATATTCAACGCTCTCTTTGTTTGAAATAACACTACTTTTGGCATTTTCAAAACAAATATCCACTGCCAAAAAATCATCCAATCTTCCTCTAATACCACTAAGACAGTGGTTATTAGTACTGTCTTTAGTTACTGTCACATTAGTTTTAGGACTAGAATGTTGTTGAACATTTTTAGTGGTAGCTTTCATACTACTAGTAATGGCAGAAGAAAAAGGTTTACCTGCCATTACTCGCTTTGGTTTGGTACCCATACGTTTAGATTCATCATCGATGTTGTACATAGAAAAATCAAAGGTAAAATCTCTCTCAGTTAGTTTACTATTGTCCTGCGTTTTATTGTGTAGGTCTATTCCATTGCTTTGTGCTTGGTTAGAGTAAACTGAACGCTGACCGTTCGGAATATCGAAATCCGCTTCACTAGAACTGGATAGTTCTCCTATCCCCTGTGAAAAGCTGAATCCTGTCCGTTTAGGCTCGACTTGAGTCATGAGCTCCAACAAATGAGTAACTTCGCCTTTTAATGACAAAACCTCCGTTCGCAGCTCACTGATGTCATCACTACCGTTAGGTGTACGCTTCCCGGTGACCAGCTCCCCTTGAGTATCCATAACAACGAATTGAGACGAAAAAAAGTCTAAACGAACCAAATATCAGAAGTGATCCAAGAAGAATGAGCCAAAACCCAGCGAAGCAATAATACACCTCTTTATTTATCTAAAAAACAGATAATCCACTCGAAAATAAATCCAATAGTACAAGAACAAGATTAAGCGCTTTCATCCACTGTAACGTGGACTTCCTCAGAATCAGTTTAATTACTTAATTAGTTCATTTTAAAACATTTTTGGCACCAACATCATATGTAACCATTAAAGAACACAGCAGAGTAAGATTCTGATGAGGAGGAGACTGGTGGCAGTAGAACTAAAGGACAATAAATATAGAAAAACATTGTTTGCTGATGTCAAGATGCAATCAAGGATAATACTCCAGAACCTGAGGTATTTCAGGTGCGTATTAACATTGTTAGTGGTTAGTTTATGAGATAAAATATACTTAGATGCCATGTTCTTAAAGTTGTCCCAGTCTCATTTAGATCGATCTAACCAGTTCTGCATAATATAGAGCATGATTAATATGAAAAGAGATATCTGTATCCTGAGATCAGTAGAGGTTATGTCAGCATGGCATATATGAAGTATAACGAATTCCCAGGAGAGAGTGGATTTACAACAACCCAGTGGTTCCCAAACTTTTTCAATTCTCGGCTCCCTTGCTGAATCCAGGTTTTCCCAAGGTGCCCCCCAGCGGCGCACATAAAGTGCATATTTCATTTATTTATTTATTTATTTGACATTTGTTTAATGAGGCTACCTGACTGGACTAAGAGACCTGGGGAGAAAAGCTCAAAAGTACAATAAAAAGTCAATTACCAAAAAAAAGTGCACATTCTGCTTAACAGCATAACACTAATCTACTATGGTTGAGAGGTAAGCAAACCTAATGGCAACCTTATTAACTTTAAAACAGGGATGAAGCTTCTGACTACTCTCCAGAGGTAGTGAGATTAAATAGTGGCTTGGGGTCTGGAAGATACAGGCACGAGGGGATGGGTGCTCATTTATCCTAGGGGTAGGATGCTAGCGGTCCAGATAAAGTAAGCTGCACACAACCAGTGGCTGTACATCTGGGGAACTTGGGATTGAGAATCCCAAGCTGGTGACAGTAGCCATCATCATGGGGCATATGTGTGGGAAAGCATGGAGTGCTCCCACTGTGATGTGGGTGCCCACATCAGCTACCAGAGGCAGGACTGAAAACAGAAACACCCCCATGGCTGCCTCTATAATGGCTGCTTTTCAGATAGCCTTCATTCAAATGATGGGTGGTGGGGGTACCAGGTAATTGAAGGGGAGAAAAAATACACACCAACTGAGAGACTGCAGTAAAAATCCATTTTATTCACTTTACGTCCTATAGGTGATCTTATGTTTTAAAACAAGGCTGTTTTACTATATAAAGTAAGAGACAGTCATAAAGAAGCACTATAACTTTCTTGATAAGTGCTTACTTTCCAATATACAGCAGTGGAAAGCTATAACTCCTCTTTCTGTCTTGGTGCAAAAAATAAAACATGGTAATTGTAAAAGAGCACACAGCATTACAGTCTGGCTGATGAGTCTTTTTTTTTCCATTCGCAAGTAATGAAAAAGAATGCCTATTATTTAGAATGTTTTTAACCTGAACTCTACTCATACATTTTTGTTTTGTAATTTATATTATTTTGAATGTTTTTTTTACAAATATATTTCTTTCTAACCATAAAAGTACAGTACTGTGAAGAACTAAAAGTGAAAATGACCTACAAGAGGAACACTGAAACAAACCTACAGCAAGTATCTGTTAGGAAAGAGAAAGGTTAAGCACTGTCATTATCACACTGACATATTTATTGATAAGAATTACTAGTATCAGTGTTTCTGTGCTCTGTCCACTAGTAGTGATAATGATGGAATGGAAAGCAAATGTAATAGCATTAGTGAGCTGTGACTTCAAAGATGTACTTTAATGCATATGATTGAACCACAACAGAAAGCACCCACTGTGTGAATGAGTGTCTTATTTGCTTGCCACTGATGTCTAATGCACCAGACAATTGAGCTGTATGTGCTAGCCAGGTCTATATCGGAACATCAAAATGGCAAACTATCGAATGCCGTTACATCAAACTGGCTACATCGAACCAGCAAAACATCAAAAAGTCAATGACAGCTTACAACAGGGACATAACTCAATTAGGCTGTAGGCTGGGGGGCAAGCCCCCCCTGCCCCCCCACATCCCCTGCTACTTAAATATACCAACTCAGAGATCGTGCTACAGTGCAGTAATTGGAAATCTTCCATTTCTGCACTGTAGTGCACTGAAGTGCAATCCCAGGAGGGGAATATTTAAGTGGCAGGGGGTCTGGGGGGGTGCAGGGGGCCTTGCCCCCTGCATGTAGTAATTTTTTTTAACATTAACTCCACATATGAGTGACTTTGGCCATTTTGATGTTATGCTTTTCAATTTAAGCATTTCGATGTAACGGCATTCGATATTTTGTCGTTTCGATGTTCCCATATATACCCATGCTAGCCAACAAAGAAATGAACTGACTCGAGAAGAAAAAAAAACATACAAAAATTGTATCAGAGCTAGAGCACTACGCCATTCACAAGACAAGCCATTCAACAAAATATATAAAAACTACTATGAAAACTTCAGAAGAAGAAACATTGACAATTAATTTAGATCATTGAATATAATGAGAACCACTGTTCTATCATAACACACACACACACACACACACACACACACACACACACACACACACACACACACACACACACACACACACACACACTTCTCTGAAAGTTTCCTTACTTGCATGGAGTCTTCATTCTTTCTGGCCGTACCCGCCGCGGGTCCAATTCTTGTTCCGCCAACATAATCCATTCATTGCCATTCCCGCTTGCATTTGAGCAGCTGGAAATGCGTGAACTCCTTGCTCAATTCTGACAGGCTGGTAGCCCTGACAGAGCTGATGTCATCGCGCATGTGATGATGTCAGCTCAAACAGCACGAAAATTAAAAAACAAAAGAAAAAAATTGTAAATGAAGGGTATTAGTTTGCGGCACCCCTGTGAGGAAGCCGGGGCTCCCCAGGGCACTGTGGCACACTCTTTGGTAACCCCTGCCATAGCCCACTTTTTCAATTTGATCCTTAGGGAATTCCATAGATTCTGAGCATATTTACAGTACCATAGAATGTGTAGGAGGTCAGCTGTAGCTTTGTGGTAAAAAGGGCAAAAGGGTGAAGTGTTAGGAAAAAAGAGTTTAAATGTTCTGGAATATAGTAAGCATTATTATTAATCATTAACTGGGTATATAATAGTTTCTTAAATGGAGCAAAACTGTTTGTGTGGTTAATTGCTTGGGAGAGATGAGTATCTGTCAGGTTAGGGTTTTTGTTTCTCCAATATTGTGCAAATGTTCACAGGTTCATAGGTGTGTACTAGGCTAATGGCCCTGGAGCCTTTACAAGCCTAACCCATAGGATTACCCTGGCATTCTGCCACCCAACCTTATTTCCCCGTCCTTCTGTTGAGTAAAGCCACTGGAGTGCTTCCTGGGGTGAATTTTCCATCCACTCATTAAGATTTTGCTTGAAGAGGGCAAGTGGGGTGCTCCACTTGACATGTATGGGAAGTTTATTCCACAACATGTGCAGTCTCTGGGTTATGGACTTGTCCCTCCAGCATATTCTGTTGATTGTGGTAATGAGGTTGAGGTCTCTGCAGCATGTGGTGGGGAGGTACTGGGATTTCTTTAGATGTAGCATTTCTAACAATGTAATAGAAGATTGGTATCTAGCTGTAGAGTCTAGTTTGTAAGTGGTTGAAAGCATCTTCTTTTTGATTTTTAGACATTTCAGGAGTGAAGTAGCTAAGTTTATTTCTTCTTGTAGCTTATTTGGAAAGCATCCTAAGGTAGAAACTAATACTTTGATTTTTCTCAAGGTTATTGCATATTTGCTATTTAAGTTTTATTTTAATATTATTAAAGGAGTTGTCCTTAAGCTGAAAGAAGTCCCATATAGTTAAGGTTTTAATTTGAGGGAATTGATCTAGGTTTAGCATTTTGCTACCCAATGTTAGATTTGAGTTCAGGTGAATGGGCTGCAAGAGAATGAGCACATTTGACAGACCTAATGAAGCAAAGAGTTTTTGAAATATGTTCTAAAATAAAACTAAATAATTGCACTAGACAGGGTTGTTCCCTGTCACCATATCTCTTTAACATATATATTGAACCCCTATTCTTATACTTAATGCAATAAAACCTTTCACCGTATACCCAACATTCTGCAGAATAGTCTTGCCTTTTCAGAATTTGCAGATGACCTTATTATATATTTCCAACTTCCCAACACTGATCTTACTAAAGTCCAAAATACAATTGAAATCTTCTCAAAAACTTCCAACTACGAAATTAACCCCTCAAAATCTCTTATTTTTCCAATTAACCCAAGCAGTCATAAAGAAGCTCTTTTTCCCATATCCCAAATAAAGCTGAGCTATACTCTTAAATATCTAGGGATAGTTTTTGACCATAATCATAAAAACTCCTTACAAAATAACCTCCTTAGAATATGGTTGTCCATAGATAATGATTTAACCAGATGAAAAAACATGAAGTTCCCCTTCTTATCTAAAATAGCAATACTAAAAATGAACGTTCTACCCAGAATGCTGTTCCAGTTTAATTCAACAGACAATATCATCCCTCTAAACTTTTTCAAAAGAATGAACAGAACCTTAACTAAATTTATATGGTTCCTTAAAAATCCTAGAATCTCCTTATCAAGATTAATGCTGCCAAACAGCAAGGGAAGACTGGGGATGCCTGATTTCAGACTGTATTACAACATAATCTGTACCAGTAGAATCATACTAATTGCAGACCATAATCCAAATGAAATAACTCACTTTCCTCAATGGACTGGTCTCTGGCAGGCTCATCTGAAAAGTTGTAAAATAAACCCCAAAGCATTACCCTTCATAAATAAATCTTTATCAAGCAAGTATTTTTACTCTTTTGTAGTAAGGTCATCCAAGGCAAATACTTTTTTTCAGTTTAATTCCTATAAGGCAATCTCAGTTTCATCTTGCTTGACTGGGGATGTCAGCCACTATCTATCTGATTCTGAAAACCGCAGTTATGTAAGATTTTCAAAGTAAGTTCAGGATTTAAAACTAGCATTGTCTAAATGTTCTTTGTAAAGTTCCAGTATATTTTCATGAAATTTGCTCAGAATTCCCCACTGTTTCGTAATCACTGTCATAAAACAAATTTGAAAACTACTAATGATTTGCCTAACCACATTTACCCATAATCTAAACGCATTTTTTAATTATCTGGTGAGATATAAATATATAGTGCCACCTAAGTCCCCATCCTGATTTTCTTTGCAGTATCACTTGTATTGATGCAAACTTTTGCACTTTGATTACCTCACTTTCTGCTTCTGACATTTTAATAATCTAAGCATTAACTGGGTATCTTCCAGTTCTGTCTCTTATTGTCTAATTTAGATAGAGGCAAGTCTCTGTGACCTTAAATACAAATAATATTTTATAATTAATGCCACAATACATGTGTTGGGGCATTTCCTCCTATTGATATCACATATCTTATGCCATAGGACTTTAATAAGCTTGCTTATTCAATTTAAGATAAATCAAAGAGATCTTATTTAACTGTCATAAACTAGGTAAAGGCTTATCACTGAGAACATAATGAACCAATATAAGACAATGATATGAATCTGTAGAAGGTATTATTTCTCATTTATCAACTTAACTGTTAAGAGATTTGGACCAATATAATCTGTTAATACAGGAAAAAGTCTGCATTTAAATGTGAGAAGTGGGCATTAAGCATTACATCATCCAATGTAAAATATAGCACACCATCTTGTATGGACAGTTGTTTAACCAAATTCCTTATTGTTTCATAAAAGGCAAACCATCATGCTTTCTTAATCAGAGTAACACCTTCAGGGTAAGTAAGGAATTAAAGTCACTCACTAATATGTGTTCATATTTGCACTTTTAATAAACTTGACCACTAAAGGCCTAGTCATTTGAGAGGAGGCTGAGGTAATAGTTATTAAGCATACATTAAAATTACTTTCTTATCACTGGTCTGTGAATCCCACCAAGCACCCAGTACCTTCTTGCCTATATGATGTACCTCAACATTCAACACCTGTTTATCTAATAGCAAATTCCAGTCCTCTATCCTGAAAGATACAAGTGACTGGGCAATATATGAAATCCAAACGTACAGCACTTATTACACCCTTTACTATCATGATGTGTTTCTTGCAGTAAAGCAGTATTTAGTTTATATTACTTTGGAAAAAATAATACTATGCTCTACTTTACTGGGCTAATCAGAACATTTACATTTAGTAGACCAAGTAACACAGAAACTATGTTTTCCAATAAGACAATTGAAAGTACGGGGCAAAATAGACAAGATGTAATACCATTCACATGCCATTAGCTGTAGATACATCTAAGCTTTCCTCAACATTTATTTAGTTATATATTTAATGATTTATGCTCACTGCGGCAATGCACTGATTGCTGCGGGTACACTTCAGGTACAATGTACAATGTGACTGAATACAATCACAAAAGCTTTACATAAGCTATAAAAGTAGTTTATACAGACAACACGTAGGCCAGTATTTTGTAATACAGAGAATGATTTTACATAGAATAATAGCAGAAAAGTATATGGATCCCTGTTTATCTAATGTGTAACTATAAAGCTTATTCGCTATGCATAAGGTAATTCCAAATAAGAGGAAAAAGTGAGAAAGAAAAATATTTAGTTTGGAGGAGGAGAATGAAGAAATAGCATATTTACAAAGTATTTACAAACGTACTTCAATCTGAAAGTTAAACATGTTTGGCATGATACATAAGGATAAATACAATCAAGAGATGAACAGGATGATTAAGACTGATTAGGTAATGTGTCATATGTGAAAAACACAGCTCTCTTGATGTAGGAAAAAAAGTTATAGCAACCCATACATTGTTAATCACATACACTGGAGTAGCTGAGAAGTATTCTGCAGCCATACACTATCTGACATATTATCTACATTGTCAAAACATTGCAGGTCTAGCTTAAACATATAACTATTAGACATGAATCCAGTAATGTAGTTAAAAAAGCAGTCATACTTCAAAATATATTAAAGCGGAAGGTATTCAACAGTCACTGTCCCTCATTTACTCACTCTCTCTCTCTACACACACACACACACACACACACACACATATATATATATATATGTGTGTGTGTGTGTGTGTGTGTGTGTGTGTGTGTGTGTGTGTGCGTGTATATATGGTTTCACTTCAGAATCTCGAACTACTGAAATATCGAATTTCAGTAGCTCGAGACCAAAGTGTCAAAAATGCACTTGTGCGAAAGTGCAGATTCCCGAATGCAGAAATGCCAAATGTGGAAATGTTGAATCCGTGGTTGTGGAGGTGCGTAAATGCCGTGGGATTCCCTGTGTTCATGATGTGTGGTGTGGTATGTGGATATAGATGGAGATTCAGGTAAGTGATGTTTTACTAGGGGTTTTGGCTACGGATTTTAGTGTGTGTGAGTGTGTTTGGAGTTTTGAGATGTGGGTTAGGGTAGGTAGGTAAGATTGTGAGTGTGTAAGTGTTGAGAGTGGTGGTATTTATATGTATGTGATGTGTGTTTGTGCAACGGGAGTGTAGAATGTGTAATGGTGGTTTTTGTTTGTTTGTGCTTTTAGTGCGACCTCAGACTAAGTATATATATAAGTAGCGGGGGTGTGGGGGGTGCAGGAGGGGTTCCCTCCTGCTTCTATGTAGGGTCCACGTGTGTGTTTGTTTCGTTGTGTTTGTGTATGTTTTGTTCGTTTGTAGTGTAGGGAGGAAGGTGTATGTGTGCTTGTTTGTGCGTGGAGTGTGTATTTGAGTAGTTGCGATTTGAATTTCTCGCTTTTAGGGTTTTTCAGTGTTCAGCTTTACAGTCTCCAGATACTGAATTTTAATATTTCAGTATTTTGGGATTGTAAAGTGAAACTATATATATATATATATATATATATATATATATATATATATATATATATATATATATTTAAATTATGCAATTAGGTTAGCAGTGTTGTGTCTCAGGCTGGTATGAGCCTAGCATTTAGCAGCATTTTACCTTCTGCAAGGATGATGCCACAATATGAACAAAAGATGACTGACTTTAATAATTGGCTTTGTTTCTGGTGTTTCTGGCTACAATATTTTCAGCATGGAAGGAGATGGTCAACAGACCACGCTGCTTTGCCAGGAATGGTCTGCACCACTCCCCTCTAGGCTTTCAAATATTAGCTAAAACATTGTCTTCCCCCATACTGTCTTTTTTAAGCAATACCAAACTGAAAGTACTTCCAACATAGCAAATCAAAACCAAGAAAATCTAAAGGTATTATTGCTCCGTGGTAGGAGTCTAAACAAAAAACTCCACTCCCTAGAAGCTGTCTTTACCCTAGAGAATGCTGACATCTGTGCAATCATGGAGACATGGTTTAAAGCTGCAGAGAGCACACCAACAGTGCAGGGTTATAATGCCTTCATCACATTTTGGCTAGCTATTTCACAGACAGGGACTAAAGTTGGAGGTACCTTTATTTACATCAAAAGCAAATACACTTTAGAACTGGTCAAACAGGACAATGCACTTGAGCTGCTCCATGTTCAAATTACCATAGGTAAAATCTAATACCACTTCCTTGCAAGCTATAGGTCCCCCTCTATGACCCAGGAAACCCATACCATGTATTTAAACTTATTAGAAACACTAACCATTTAACTCAATACCATATTCATGGATGACATTAATTACGCCACTATTAACTGGGAATCCTATATGACACCAAATGTACATGCACAGAGATTCCTGGATTTTGTAAAATCAAACTCCCTGGACCAGATAGTCAATACACAACCAGGGGTGCAACCAGACTGGAGCTGGTCCTCACTAATATAAGAGACTCCTGGACACCCCCTACTGTAATGCCTTCCATGGTAAGGTCAGACAACAAAATGGTCTCCATTGAAGAAAAATAAAACCTGGACCTCTAGCTAAAACTGGAATATTCAGGAACTATTCCAAGGCTAACCTCTTGCTATTAAGTGAGAACCTGGCAAAATTTCAAGCCCCCATAAACCCTGAGAACACTTCTGCCTATTCAGAACTGTTCACAGAAACCCTGTATAATCATGTTAATACCTGCATAGACACAGCCTGTACCCACCAGTCAGAAGTACAGAACTAACTCAAAAAACAAGCCACCCTGGTGGGATCACAAAATCAATCAGCTGTATGAAGAAAATCATGGCAAAAATTAGGAGGTACAGCACCCAGCAGGATAAAAGCACTCTCATAAAACTAAAGAAACAACTCAGAGGACAAATAAAGTCTGCCAAATCCAAATTTGAGTTACGTTTGGAGTCCCAAGCCAAGGACAACCACAAAACATTCTTTAACTATGTCCGCAACCTCAAAGGCAATACACAATTGTGTGCAGAGCTCATTGTAAATGGAGTCACCTATACTGGGCAAGAAGACATAGCAAACCTCCTGGCTGATAAATTCAGCTCCAGCTTTACCCATCTCACACTATCAACCTTCCCTCAGGAAATATCATCAAATAAAACTCCCCCTACTATCATCAGGGAACAGGTCCTTAATGCTCTCTCTAAGACGAATAACACTGCATCAATGGGCCCAGACAATATACAAGGATGCCTTCTAAATACCATGAAACATGACCTATCAGGGCCTCTGGAATTACTATTTAACTGTAGCATCTAAACACGCTTCATGACTCATGAATGGAGAAAGGCAGCAGTCATCCCTCTGTACAAAGGTGGGCCATTTACAGACCCTGGTAACTACAGACACATAAGTCTCACTAGTCTTATATGTAAAGCCATGGAAAGAATTATCATGGAGATGATTGACAAACTGAAGTGGTTAAGAACAAACCTGTATGTCATCTGGTGGATAGCCAACTGACTCACAGACAGGACCCAGGAAGTTAGAATTGGGGAGTCCACCTCTACTAACAGGCCAGACACAAGTGGATTCCATCAGGGATCAGTGCTTGGACTGCTTTTTTTTTGGCATTTACTTCTCAGAATTCAAGACCAATTTCAGTAGTCTCTGGCTGACTAAATTTGCAGATGATTGCAAATTAGGAGCTCTCATTGAATATCACACTGACACAAAAGTTCTCCAGGAGGGGCTGACACAGACAAACAACTGGTGTCAGAGCCATAGACTAAAACTAAATGCCAAGAAATGCATAATAATATCCTTTGGGAAGTCATCCATCCCCGTTAACTATCATATTGACAACACACCCCTTAGAGTTGACCCAGTAGTTAGGGATTTAGGGACGCACATAGATAGTAGTCTAGCCTTTGATCATCACGTGTCTACAGTGCTGAGGAAATCTTTCTATGTTGTGCAACTTATAAACAAAGGTATGGCATCTAAGTCCAAGGAACTCATTGTCCACTGTATTTGGCATTCATCAGACCTATCATTGAGTACAATGCTCTCTTTAGTATGTACCTAACCAGGCATATCCAACAACTGGAATTTCCACAGAGGTTCTTCAATAAAAGAATACAGGGCATAAGTAAAATGTCCTATGCAGACAGCCTTAAGGCCCTATCCCTGTATTCTGTCTCCTACAGGCTTTTGAGGGGAGATCTATGCCTGGCATACAAGGCATTTTCAGATCCCACTCTAATGGACCTCTTGCATCTCCACAAAACAAACAGCACCAGAATTACCCGTTCTAAATACTTAAATCATGTTATAAAAAAGAACTGATGGAGAGATAGGTATGTATCCCAGAGACTACCCCGTCTATGGAACAGGGTCCCCATCCATGTTAACTGAGTTCCTCCCTATCCCAATTCAATTGCAACTTGGACAATTGGATGGGAAACTGAAAACTGCTCATGTTGTGACATTACTAATAGAGAAGAGGAGTTTATTCATCCTTTAACTAGAAACGTATTTAGATGCAAATGTCCAGCAACTTGTAATTTTACACATATAATCTACCTTGCAACATGTACAGCATGTCCTTCATTCTACATAGGTAAATCAATGAGAAGACTGAAGGACAGGATTATTGTGCATAGGTCAGACATTAAAAGAAATATAAGTACTAATTCCCTAGCTAAACACATCAGTGAATATGGGTCTCAACATAATTTTAACTTTAGGGTGGTAGAACAGGTTTTGTTAACATCAGAGGTGGTGACTTGAATAATAAGTTGGAAGTCAAAGAAATGGAATGGATTTTAAGACTGAATGCTGATGTTTACCCTGGTTTAAACCAGCAGGTTTCTATAAAGCTTACTTTGAAATTTAAACAGATGTGTTTGCATTAAATATTATTGTATTTAATTTTGACAGATATTTTTTATAGTGTGCATATATTTATGTATATTTATATACATTTTATGTATAGATTGTTTTTTATGCATTTCTTATGTTAATTGCTTAATTGATAATTATTGGCTGTGTGTTCTGTAAAAATGAGTGGTAGATGCTGTCTTTTATACACTGATGAAAGGTTTTTACCTGAAAGCTCTGTTACATTAAACAGCTTTTTGTATACGTCTTGCATTGCTCAGTTCGTATTTTTCATCTTGATTATAGTTTATGAACTAAGCTTTGTTCCTACTTTCTTGGTTGATTTTCATAAACTGGAAATTCATCCCTGGTTTGGTACCTTTGTCTCTAATGGACGCAGGTAACCTATAAATGGTTGATCTCCAAAGCCCATTCTTACACTTCAAGGGTATCAGAACTTGTCAGGGAATTGGGATGCATGGCTAGGCTTAAAAAGGCCCCTGTGGTCATTAGCATAGAAATACCTATGAACCTATGAACCTAAGTACGCTGTCAGTCATGGCTCTGTAGAAGGTAACTAGGATCTGTGGGGTGAGGATAGCTCTACAGAGTCTCCTAAGGAAGTAGAGATGTTGTTGGGCTCTCTTTATAAAGTAGGACGTATTTGTGGCCCAACTTAAGTCTTGTGAGGTATGTACCCCAAGGAATTTGGTGCTATTTAATCTCTCCACACTGTGGCACCATTGATGATGATAGGGGTGTGTGGCTTATTCTCTTTCGTAAAACTGATGATGATTTCCTTGGTTTTCCCAACATTTAGTGCTAAGTTGTTGACAGTGCACCAGTGAACATGTTGGTTCACCTCCTCCCTGTAGGCCTCCCTCATCTTCCCTCTTGATAAATCCAGTAATGGTGGTGTCATCTATAAATGTGATGATTCTATTTGACTGATGCATAGTTGTGCAGCCATGTGTTAGAATTGTGAAAAGAAGTGGGCTGAGTATGCAACCTTATGGGGCTCCGGACTTTAGGGTGATGATGTTTGAATGATGTTTTCCTGCTCAAACTATGTGTGGCCTTTCAGTCAGGAAGTCAAGGATCCAGTCGCATATTTTGTTTCGAATGCCTACATTACTCACTTTAGACAGCAGTTGTTGTGGAATTACCTTACTAATGGTAGAGCTGAAGTCTATGAACAGCATACATACGTAACAGTCCTTATTTTCCAGATGGCCCAAGGTGTGATGAAGTGTTAAGGCTATAGCATCCACAGTAGAATGATTTGGCCTGTATGCAAATTGTAAAGGATCAAATGTTGCAGGTAGGCAGGATGTTATGTGATCCTTGACCATTTTTTTGAAACACTTCATCATTACTGAGGTAAGTGCAATTGGCCGGTAATCATTTAATGATGCTGCAGATGGTTTTTTTGGACAGAGGGATGATTTTGGTGGACTTAAAGCATCTGGGCACTTTTTCCTGGCTGAGATATATATATATTAAAAATATAAATATATATAAAGTGATCAGACATGTAGACATTTCATTTATTTATTTTACATTTGTTAACTGGCGGTGTCTGACTGAGCCAAAAAGGCCCTTTTTCAGCAGAGGCCCTGGGAGAAAAGCTCCACATAGAAAAATTACAGATACATTTAGTTATTTATACATGATCAGTATACACACAAATTACAAAAGACATGTTTTTACAGTGGTATGCAGCACATCAACAGTTACAGTGGAAAGAATAAACAAAATATTAATTTAAATGTAAAGGTAATTAATAGATTTGTGGTGTACAGCTGAAATTTGGAACATAGGTAGAATACATACATAGTACACAGGTACAGTACATACACTGTAGATTAGCCAGTGTTTGTGAGTAAGATTGAAAACTATTATCAAGTACTCTAGGTTTAGTATGTTTACCTTATCTGCTTTCACTAGCCTGGGGAGCAATCATGGCACTGCCAACTTTGCTTGAGATGTTGCCTGATGAGGTCTTTAAAGGAGGCTTTGGACAATGTGTTTTGAATGTTAGTGGGGACAGAGTTCCATTTTTTAGCCACTGAACTACTATATAGTGCATCTCCAAAGCTACTGCAGCTGTGGGTGACTTCCAGTAGTAGTTTGTTTGATGATCTGAGGCCTTATGGCTGAGTGATGTTGTACTAGGTTTTTGAGGGCAGGCACTTATTGGGGAGGTAATAGATTGAATGACAGAGGCAGAGCTGATTGTAGGTTAGGAGGTTGGGCAGTTCAAGCCAGTGGAGCTGTCTCAAAGCAGTACAGTGATGAATTCTATATGAGCAATTTGCAGCAAAGCGGGCAGTTCTGTTATAGCAGGCTTCTATTTTGCTTAGTTCAGTTTTGTTGAGATTAGTCAGAATGGGAGATGCATAGAGTAGGGTGGATAGAAGTTGGGAGTGAGCAATGGCTGATCTTGTGTTGCTGGTAAGAAATGTTTTGATATGGTAGAGTGATCCCAGTTTAGCATATACTTTTTTAATAGTTAAGTTGAGATAACTATCAAATTTTAGGTGGGAGCCTATGGTTATTCCCAATAGCTTAGCCTGTGCCACTGGAGCGATTGGAGCAACATTTGTGGAGTAGATAGTGAATTGACTGTTATCAGTGTTTTTGTTAGAACTGGTTATAATCATAAGCTGAGTTTTCTTTGGATTGAGGATAAGTTGGTCTTTGGTAAGGAAGTTTTCAATGTCAGAGAATGCTAGTTGAGTTGTTTGCAGGAGGTAGGGAATGTTTGGTGAGGCACAGATTAAGGTAGTGTCATCTGCATACTGAATGATAGATGTATGCTGTGTGGAGGTATGGAGGTAATTTGTGAAGACTGTGAATAGTAGTAGTCCTAAGATAGAACCCTGCGAGACTCCTATAGTTATAGGCAGCTGAGGGGAGAGAGAGAATTTTCCCATTTCACAGCTTGGTACCTGTCAGTTAAGTAGCTTTGGAACCAGGTAAGAGTGGAATTTGATAGGTGATGTTGGTTTAGTTTGTTTAGCAGGATTTGGTGTGAGACTGTGTCAAATGCTTTGGACATACCCAAAAAAAAGAGTTGACACCTGCAGGCCTTCATTTTTGAGATGGTTTACTATGTCTGTGAAGCAGAGGAGGGCTGTAGCGGTACTATGGGCAGGTCTGAAACCATGCTGAGTAGGTGACAGGATGTTGCTGTCTAGGAGATATTTTAGCACTTGGCTATGGATGCATTTTTCTAGGATTTTGGCCAGGGTGAAGAGTAAAGCAATGAGTCTGTAGTTATTAAGTTCAAGTGGAGGTCCCACATTTATGTATGGGTGTAACATAGGATATTTTCCAGAGTTTGGACACATAGTTTTCAACAAATGATCTGTTTATGAGAGTGGAGATTGGGGTAGCAATACCATCTGCTGTGAGTTTCAAGAAATAGTTGTTTAGTAGGTCGGCTGCTGTTGATGAGGTTTTTAGTTTGGAGAGCATGCTTTTGATTGAAGTGGTGGAAACTGTTTTGAGGGTAAAGCTTGTATTAGTGTTATTTGTGTTGGGGGGGATAGTGAGGAAGGAACTGTCCTGTGATACTAAGGTTAGAATTGAGTTCATAAAGTGGGAGTTGAATTGTGTTTCGATGGGAACTTTAGTGTCAGGGGTAGTTGGTTTAGGAGTAGCCTTTTGAGTGGGTTTTAGTAGATGGTTTACATTTTTCCAAAATTTTGGAGGGTTGTGTTGGTATTTAGTTTGTAATTTCATGTAGTAGGATTTTTTTGTCCAGCCTAATGCATTTTTTTGCACAGTTGCGTGGTTCTTGGTACTTAGTTAGGCTTTGTGTTTCTTTGTTTGATAGTAAAGCCAGGCAGTGTCTCTGGACTTGAGGATTTGTTTGGTTTCTTTACTGAGCCAGGGGTTTGTAGAGGTTCTAACCTTGATTTTGCACAATGGAGCAACAGTGTCTAGGTGTTGTAAAAATGTTTTGTTGAAATATGCTACAGCCTGGTCAAGTGGGAGGGTTTTTAGGGGGGCGGGGGTCCAGTCACAGTTACAGAGTAAAGTATTGAGGACCTCAGGAGAGAATTTTTTTTGTGTTTCTAGTGGATATATAGTTAGTGGTTTTGCATATTCTTGCTATACTGCGTATAAGGTATATTATGTTGTGGTCACTTAAGGTGTCTGGGAGACTACCTGCGTGGGGACACAATATGGGGTTGTTAGTTAGGACCCATTCAAGGATGGATTCCCTTTTAAATGTTTTATCACATCTAGTTGGAATTTGGACTAGCTGCTGGTAGCCATGGAGATTTATTAGATTACTTGGTGGTTCTGATATGCAGGTGAACCAATCTAGGTTGAAATCCCCCAGAATAAGGGTTTCTGGTGAGTATGTGGAAGAACACCAGGATAAGAAGTCTTCAAGGCTAGCAGGTGCATTACCAGGTGGAATATAGATCACAATTGTGGTGATGACCTTTTTAGGGTGAAGTTGAAGTTGTGAGATAAGTATGTCCCAATTATTGGGGGAGGGGTAGGAGTCTGGTAATTAGGTTCATAGGTTCATAGGTAGGTACTGGGCTATCTGCCCGAGGGCATTTATAAGCCTAGACAGAGTGTGTCGGCTTTTGCTGCCCCATTGATTAATTAACTTGACATACAGTTAAGTTGGACTTATACAGTAAGGCAGTTCCACCCCCTTTACAAAGTGGTCTGTCTTGTCTAATGATAATGTAGCTGGTAATTCTGAGTTAGCTATGTTTTTATTTAGCCAGGTTTCTGTTAAAGCAATTATGTCTGGGGAGTAGTGTGCTATTGTGGCCTGGAGTTCAGGTATTTTATTTTTGATACTTCTAATATTAATATTTAGCATTAAAAGATGGTTGGTTTTGCTGCTGTTGTTGATTTCCTCAGGGATGAAGATGGGGGGTGGTGTTATGTTCTGACAATTGTGTTAGAGCAGATTGTGTTGGGCAGGATGGATATGGGCCTGTGTTGGGCTGGATATCCCCACTTATGGTGAGCCTGGTGTTAAAATGGTGATACAGAAGTTGAAGTTTGGTGATGAGTGTGAGAAAGTATTGTGTTTTTTTGGAGTAGGAGTGAGAGCATATGTGTTTAGTTCTAAATTGGTCCGTTATGTAGTTCTTGAACAATTGCGGGCAGATATTATTATAATGCACGGTGTCTGTATATGAGAGTGCATAATGTAGTGTTGTGCTACTAAGTTTAGGGATATTGCTAGAGTGATAACCTGTGGTGTTATAAAGAATTATGAGAAGGCAGACTAGACTTAGTTGTGTGATAGTCACGGTTATAAAGTTTAAGTTGGTTCTAGGTGGGGGTCTGGACAGGAATTATAGGGTTGCACCATATGTGGATGGATAAGTAGTGTGGGTGATGTAAATAATGCCTAGTGGGAATGAAAGTGGTTGGGAGTATTTTGTGGTGGAGCAAGCTGGTGTGGTGTAATGTGATCTGACATGAGGAGCTGTGATTGGTGGAGGTGATTTGAGGGTGAGCTGTATGTGCGGCTGTGAGTACTATAAATGTAGAGATAGTGGGGGGCAGGAGGGAATAGGGGGCAGGGGACCGGAGAGTGCCCGAGCAATAGCAAGGGTGAACGGAGTGGGGCAGAGCCCACCAAGACAAGAGTAAAAAGTAAGTGTTACTTTACAAATCTGAACACTTTAAACAAATTACTGATGTCTAATGGCTTACTAGCAAGCAGAATGCAATTGCTGAAGAGCACTTGTGTCCTGGTGGGAGACTAGAATTTTAAAGATGGCTCCATGCTCAGCAGGATTCTAATATATACTTAGTATGGGAGAGGAAGATAGCACAAGGGGTGTAAAGCAGGTGGAATGCAAAGAAACCAGCAAAACCAGAGAGGCAATCAGTGGAAATTTATCAGTGAAGGCCTCAGAGGGGGTAAATAATAATTCAAACTACCTGTAAAGTGAAAGAGAGAAGAGACAGCAAAGTTTATTAAGGTTGGGAGTATGTCTTCACTTGACTTGCTTATTAGTAGCTAGTTTGTGTACAGATTAGAGTAGGGAGCTACATTAGCAATGAAGGGGAATGTATAGAGATGCAAATAAACAGGTGGGCCTCCAAGTGATACAAATTAAGACAGAAAGCACTGAGAGGGCTGCTTGATGGTTAATTTAGTCACAGGGATCTGAATTAAATGTATACTGTCTATTGGACAAATAGGATTACTGCACTATTTGCGATACATTCAGTTTGTCGCTTCCTTTTGTGTTTGTGATTGCTGATGAATTTTTTAGACATGCTTTCT